>NW_026600288.1:0-300000 GCF_029448725.1 Salvelinus fontinalis
GCACCCCCTTTTTGGACTTAGTAGGGCTTTAGGTTTTCAATCTGTCCTTCTGGCCCTGAACAGGCAGTTAAAGCCACGTTCTGAGAACAAAATCACTTACAGAGTGCATCAAACATGATTTAGAGCTTGTTTATGAAAAAGTGTTTATTTCTGTATTTCAACATGATTTGGAGCTTGTTTTTGAAAAAGTGATTATTTCTGTATTTCAACATGATTTGGAGCTTGTTTTTGAAAAAGTGTTCATTTCTGTATTTCAACATGATTTGGAGCTTGTTTTTGGAAAAGTGTTTATTTCTCTATTCCAATATTGCAACTTGCTGAAAACTGTCCACAATGTTCCTATCATCCAGTTCTAACAGTACTGAAAACAAAATCACTTACAGAGTGCATCAAACATGATTTAGAGCTTGTTTATGAAAAAGTGTTTATTTCTGTATTTCAACATGATTTGGAGCTTGTGTTTGAAAAAGTGATTATTTTTGTATTTCAACATGATTTGGAGCTTGTTTTTGAAAAAGTGTTCATTTCTGTATTTCAACATGATTTGGAGCTTGTTTTTGGAAAAGTGTTTATTTCTGTATTCCAATATTGCAACTTGCTGAAAACTGTCCACAATGTTCCTATCATCCAGTTCTAACAGTACTGAAAACAAAATCACTTACAGAGTGCATCAAACATGATTTAGAGCTTGTTTATGAAAAAGTGTTTATTTCTGTATTTCAACATGATTTGGAGCTTGTTTTTGAAAAAGTGATTATTTCTGTATTTCAACATGATTTGGAGCTTGTTTTTGAAAAAGTGTTCATTTCTGTATTTCAACATGATTTGGAGCTTGTTTTTGGAAAAGTGTTCATATCTGTATTTCAACATGATTTGGAGTTTGTTTTTGGAAAAGTGTTTATTTCTGTATTCCAATATTGCAACTTGCTGAAAACTGTCCACAATGTTCCTATAATCCAGTTCTAACACTACTGAAAACAAAATCACTTAGAGAGTGCATCAAACATGATTTAGAGCTTGTTTATGAAAAAGTGTTTATTTCTGTATTTCAACATGATTTGGAGCTTGTTTTTGAAATAGTGATTATTTCTGTATTTCAACATGATTTGGAGCTTGTTTTTGGAAAAGTGTTTATTTCTGTATTCCAATATTGCAACTTGCTGAAAACTGTCCACAATGTTCCTATCATCCAGTTCTAACAGTACTGAAAACAAAATCACTTACAGAGTGCATCAAACATGATTTAGAGCTTGTTTATGAAAAAGTGTTTATTTCTGTATTTCAACATGATTTGGAGCTTGTGTTTGAAAAAGTGATTATTTTTGTATTTCAACATGATTTGGAGCTTGTTTTTGAAAAAGTGTTCATTTCTGTATTTCAACATGATTTGGAGCTTGTTTTTGGAAAAGTGTTTATTTCTGTATTCCAATATTGCAACTTGCTGAAAACTGTCCACAATGTTCCTATCATCCAGTTCTAACAGTACTGAAAACAAAATCACTTACAGAGTGCATCAAACATGATTTAGAGCTTGTTTATGAAAAAGTGTTTATTTCTGTATTTCAACATGATTTGGAGCTTGTTTTTGAAAAAGTGATTATTTCTGTATTTCAACATGATTTGGAGCTTGTTTTTGAAAAAGTGTTCATTTCTGTATTTCAACATGATTTGGAGGTTGTTTTTGGAAAAGTGTTCATATCTGTATTTCAACATGATTTGGAGTTTGTTTTTGGAAAAGTGTTTATTTCTGTATTCCAATATTGCAACTTGCTGAAAACTGTCCACAATGTTCCTATCATCCAGTTCTAACACTACTGAAAACAAAATCACTTAGAGAGTGCATCAAACATGATTTAGAGCTTGTTTATGAAAAAGTGTTTATTTCTGTATTTCAACATGATTTGGAGCTTGTTTTTGAAAAAGTGATTATTTTTGTATTTCAACATGATTTGGAGCTTGTTTTTGGAAAAGTGTTTATTTCTGTATTCCAATATTGCAACTTGCTGAAAACTGTCCACAATGTTCCTAACATCCAGTTCTAACAGTACTGAAAACAAAATCACTTACAGAGTGCATCAAACATGATTTAGAGCTTGTTTATGAAAAAGTGTTTATTTCTGTATTTCAACATGATTTGGAGCTTGTTTTTGAAAAAGTGATTATTTCTGTATTTCAACATGATTTGGAGCTTGTTTTTGGAAAAGTGTTTATTTCTGTATTCCAATATTGCAACTTGCTGAAAACTGTCCACAATGTTCCTATCATCCAGTTCTAACAGTACTGAAAACAAAATCACTTACAGAGTGCATCAAACATGATTTAGAGCATGTTTATGAAAAAGTGTTTATTTCTGTATTTCAACATGATTTGGAGCTTGTTTTTGAAAAAGTGATTATTTCTGTATTTCAACATGATTTGGAGCTTGTTTTTGAAAAAGTGTTCATTTCTGTATTTCAACATGATTTGGAGCTTGTTTTTGGAAAAGTGTTTATTTCTCTATTCCAATATTGCAACTTGCTGAAAACTGTCCACAATGTTCCTATCATCCAGTTCTAACAGTACTGAAAACAAAATCACTTACAGAGTGCATCAAACATGATTTAGAGCTTGTTTATGAAAAAGTGTTTATTTCTGTATTTCAACATGATTTGGAGCTTGTTTTTGAAAAAGTGATTATATCTGTATTTCAACATGATTTGGAGCTTGTTTTTGAAAAAGTGTTCATTTCTGTATTTCAACATGATTTGGAGCTTGTTTTTGGAAAAGTGTTCATATCTGTATTTCAACATGATTTGGAGTTTGTTTTTGGAAAAGTGTTTATTTCTGTATTCCAATATTGCAACTTGCTGAAAACTGTCCACAATGTTCCTATAATCCAGTTCTAACACTACTGAAAACAAAATCACTTAGAGAGTGCATCAAACATGATTTAGAGCTTGTTTATGAAAAAGTGTTTATTTCTGTATTTCAACATGATTTGGAGCTTGTTTTTGAAATAGTGATTATTTCTGTATTTCAACATGATTTGGAGCTTGTTTTTGGAAAAGTGTTTATTTCTGTATTCCAATATTGCAACTTGCTGAAAACTGTCCACAATGTTCCTATCATCCAGTTCTAACAGTACTGAAAACAAAATCACTTACAGAGTGCATCAAACATGATTTAGAGCTTGTTTATGAAAAAGTGTTTATTTCTGTATTTCAACATGATTTGGAGCTTGTGTTTGAAAAAGTGATTATTTTTGTATTTCAACATGATTTGGAGCTTGTTTTTGAAAAAGTGTTCATTTCTGTATTTCAACATGATTTGGAGCTTGTTTTTGGAAAAGTGTTTATTTCTGTATTCCAATATTGCAACTTGCTGAAAACTGTCCACAATGTTCCAATCATCCAGTTCTAACAGTACTGAAAACAAAATCACTTACAGAGTGCATCAAACATGATTTAGAGCTTGTTTATGAAAAAGTGTTTATTTCTGTATTTCAACATGATTTGGAGCTTGTTTTTGAAAAAGTGATTATTTTTGTATTTCAACATGATTTGGAGCTTGTTTTTGGAAAAGTGTTTATTTCTGTATTCCAATATTGCAACTTGCTGAAAACTGTCCACAATGTTCCTAACATCCAGTTCTAACAGTACTGAAAACAAAATCACTTACAGAGTGCATCAAACATGATTTAGAGCTTGTTTATGAAAAAGTGTTTATTTCTGTATTTCAACATGATTTGGAGCTTGTTTTTGAAAAAGTGATTATTTTTGTATTTCAACATGATTTGGAGCTTGTTTTTGGAAAAGTGTTTATTTCTGTATTCCAATATTGCAACTTGCTGAAAACTGTCCACAATGTTCCTAACATCCAGTTCTAACAGTACTGAAAACAAAATCACTTACAGAGTGCATCAAACATGATTTAGAGCTTGTTTATGAAAAAGTGTTTATTTCTGTATTTCAACATGATTTGGAGCTTGTTTTTGAAAAAGTGATTATTTCTGTATTTCAACATGATTTGGAGCTTGTTTTTGGAAAAGTGTTTATTTCTGTATTCCAATATTGCAACTTGCTGAAAACTGTCCACAATGTTCCTATCATCCAGTTCTAACAGTACTGAAAACAAAATCACTTACAGAGTGCATCAAACATGATTTAGAGCTTGTTTATGAAAAAGTGTTTATTTCTGTATTTCAACATGATTTGGAGCTTGTTTTTGAAAAAGTGTTTATTTCTGTATTTCAACATGATTTGGAGCTTGTTTTTGGAAAAGTGTTTATTTCTGTATTCCAATATTGCAACTTGCTGAAAACTGTCCACAATGTTCCTATAATCCAGTTCTAACACTACTGAAAACAAAATCACTTAGAGAGTGCATCAAACATGATTTAGAGCTTGTTTATGAAAAAGTGTTTATTTCTGTATTTCAACATGATTTGGAGCTTGTTTTTGAAATAGTGATTATTTCTGTATTTCAACATGATTTGGAGCTTGTTTTTGGAAAAGTGTTTATTTCTGTATTCCAATATTGCAACTTGCTGAAAACTGTCCACAATGTTCCTATCATCCAGTTCTAACAGTACTGAAAACAAAATCACTTACAGAGTGCATCAAACATGATTTAGAGCTTGTTTATGAAAAAGTGTTTATTTCTGTATTTCAACATGATTTGGAGCTTGTGTTTGAAAAAGTGATTATTTTTGTATTTCAACATGATTTGGAGCTTGTTTTTGAAAAAGTGTTCATTTCTGTATTTCAACATGATTTGGAGCTTGTTTTTGGAAAAGTGTTTATTTCTGTATTCCAATATTGCAACTTGCTGAAAACTGTCCACAATGTTCCAATCATCCAGTTCTAACAGTACTGAAAACAAAATCACTTACAGAGTGCATCAAACATGATTTAGAGCTTGTTTATGAAAAAGTGTTTATTTCTGTATTTCAACATGATTTGGAGCTTGTTTTTGAAAAAGTGATTATTTTTGTATTTCAACATGATTTGGAGCTTGTTTTTGAAAAAGTGTTCATTTCTGTATTTCAACATGATTTGGAGCTTGTTTTTGGAAAAGTGTTTATTTCTGTATTCCAATATTGCAACTTGCTGAAAACTGTCCACAATGTTCCTATCATCCAGTTCTAACAGTACTGAAAACAAAATCACTTTCAGAGTGCAACAAACATGATTTAGAGCTTGTTTATGAAAAAGTGTTTATTTCTGTATTTCAACATGATTTGGAGCTTTTTTTTGAAAAAGTGTTTATTTCTGTATTTCAACATGATTTGGAGCTTGTTTTTGGAAAAGTGTTTATTTCTGTATTCCAATATTGCAACTTGCTGAAAACTGTCCACAATGTTCCAATCATCCAGTTCTAACAGTACTGAAAACAAAATCACTTACAGAGTGCATCAAACATGATTTAGAGCTTGTTTATGAAAAAGTGTTTATTTCTGTATTTCAACATGATTTGGAGCTTGTTTTTGAAAAAGTGATTATTTCTGTATTTCAACATGATTTGGAGCTTGTTTTTGGAAAAGTGTTTATTTCTGTATTCCAATATTGCAACTTGCTGAAAACTGTCCACAATGTTCCTATCATCCAGTTCTAACAGTACTGAAAACAAAATCACTTACAGAGTGCATCGAACATGATTTAGAGCTTGTTTATGAAAAAGTGTTTATTTCTGTATTTCAACATGATTTGGAGCTTGTTTTTGAAAAAGTGATCATTTCTGTATTTCAACATGATTTGGAGCTTGTTTTTGGAAAAGTGTTTATTTCTGTATTCCAATATTGCAACTTGCTGAAAACTGTCCACAATGTCCCAATCATCCAGTTCTAACAGTACTGAAAACAAAATCACTTACAGAGTGCATCAAACATGATTTAGAGCTTGTTTATGAAAAAGTGTTTATTTCTGTATTTCAACATGATTTGGAGCTTGTTTTTGAAAAAGTGATTATTTCTGTATTTCAACATGATTTGGAGCTTGTTTTTGGAAAAGTGTTTATTTCTGTATTCCAATATTGCAACTTGCTGAAAACTGTCCACAATGTTCCTATCATCCAGTTCTAACAGTACTGAAAACAAAATCACTTACAGAGTGCATCAAACATGATTTAGAGCTTGTTTATGAAAAAGTGTTTATTTCTGTATTTCAACATGATTTGGAGCTTGTTTTTGAGAAAGTGATTATTTCTGTATTTCAACATGATTTGGAACTTGTTTTTGAAAAAGTGTTCATTTCTGTATTTCAACATGATTTGGATCTTGTTTTTGGAAAAGTGATTATTTCTGTATTTCAACATGATTTGGAGCTTGTTTTTGAAAAAGTGTTCATTTCTGTTTTTCAACATGATTTGGAGCTTGTTTTTGGAAAAGTGTTTATTTCTGTATTCCAATATTGCAACTTGCTGAAAACTGTCCACAATGTTCCTATCATCCAGTTCTAACAGTACTGAAAACAAAATCACTTACAGAGTGCATCAAACATGATTTAGAGCTTGTTTATGAAAAAGTGTTTATTTCTGTATTTCAACATGATTTGGAGCTTGTTTTTGAAATAGTGATTATTTCTGTATTTCAACATGATTTGGAGCTTGTTTTTGGAAAAGTGTTTATTTCTGTATTCCAATATTGCAACTTGCTGAAAACTGTCCACAATGTTCCTATCATCCAGTTCTAACAGTACTGAAAACAAAATCACTTACAGAGTGCATCAAACATGATTTAGAGCTTGTTTTTGAAAAAGTGATTATTTCTGTATTCCAATATTGCAACTTGCTGAAAACTGTCCACAATGTTCCTATCATCCAGTTCTAACAGTACTGAAAACAAAATCACTTACAGAGTGCATCAAACATGATTTAGAGCTTGTTTATGAAAAAGTGTTTATTTCTGTATTTCAACATGATTTGGAGCTTGTTTTTGAAAAAGTGATTATTTCTGTATTTCAACATGATTTGGAGCTTGTTTTTGGAAAAGTGTTTATTTCTGTATTCCAATATTGCAACTTGCTGAAAACTGTCCACAATGTTCCTATCATCCAGTTCTAACAGTACTGAAAACAAAATCACTTACAGAGTGCATCAAACATGATTTAGAGCTTGTTTATGAAAAAGTGTTTATTTCTGTATTTCAACATGATTTGGAGCTTGTTTTTGAAAAAGTGATTATTTCTGTATTTCAACATGATTTGGAGCTTGTTTTTGGAAAAGTGTTTATTTCTGTATTCCAATATTGCAACTTGCTGAAAACTGTCCACAATGTTCCTATCATCCAGTTCTAACAGTACTGAAAACAAAATCACTTACAGAGTGCATCAAACATGATTTAGAGCTTGTTTATGAAAAAGTGTTTATTTCTGTATTTCAACATGATTTGGAGCTTGTTTTTGAAAAAGTGATTATTTCTGTATTTCAACATGATTTGGAGCTTGTTTTTGGAAAAGTGTTTATTTCTGTATTCCAATATTGCAACTTGCTGAAAACTGTCCACAATGTTCCTATCATCCAGTTCTAACAGTACTGAAAACAAAATCACTTACAGAGTGCATCAAACATGATTTAGAGCTTGTTTATGAAAAAGTGTTTATTTCTGTATTTCAACATGATTTGGAGCTTGTTTTTGAAAAAGTGTTCATTTCTGTATTTCAACATGATTTGGATCTTGTTTTTGGAAAAGTGATTATTTCTGTATTTCAACATGATTTGGAGCTTGTTTTTGAAAAAGTGTTCATTTCTGTTTTTCAACATGATTTGGAGCTTGTTTTTGGAAAAGTGTTTATTTCTGTATTCCAATATTGCAACTTGCTGAAAACTGTCCACAATGTTCCTATCATCCAGTTCTAACAGTACTGAAAACAAAATCACTTACAGAGTGCATCAAACATGATTTAGAGCTTGTTTATGAAAAAGTGTTTATTTCTGTATTTCAACATGATTTGGAGCTTGTGTTTGAAAAAGTGATTATTTCTGTATTTCAACATGATTTGGAGCTTGTTTTTGAAAAAGTGTTCATTTCTGTATTTCAACATGATTTGGAGCTTGTTTTTGGAAAAGTGTTTATTTCTGTATTCCAATATTGCAACTTGCTGAAAACTGTCCACAATGTTCCTATCATCCAGTTCTAACAGTACTGAAAACAAAATCACTTACAGAGTGCATCAAACATGATTTAGAGCTTGTTTATGAAAAAGTGTTTATTTCTGTATTTCAACATGATTTGGAGCTTGTTTTTGAAAAAGTGATTATTTCTGTATTTCAACATGATTTGGAGCTTGTTTTTGGAAAAGTGTTCATTTCTGTATTCCAATATTGCAACTTGCTGAAAACTGTCCACAATGTTCCTATCATCCAGTTCTAACAGTACTGAAAACAAAATCACTTACAGAGTGCATCAACATGATTTAGAGCTTGTTTATGAAAAAGTGTTTATTTCTGTATTTCAACATGATTTGGAGCTTGTTTTTGAAAAAGTGATTATTTCTGTATTTCAACATGATTTGGAGCTTGTTTTTGAAAAAGTGTTCATTTCTGTATTTCAACATGATTTGGATCTTGTTTTTGGAAAAGTGATTATTTCTGTATTTCAACATGATTTGGAGCTTGTTTTTGAAAAAGTGTTCATTTCTGTTTTTCAACATGATTTGGAGCTTGTTTTTGGAAAAGTGTTTATTTCTGTATTCCAATATTGCAACTTGCTGAAAACTGTCCACAATGTTCCTATCATCCAGTTCTAACAGTACTGAAAACAAAATCACTTACAGAGTGCATCAAACATGATTTAGAGCTTGTTTATGAAAAAGTGTTTATTTCTGTATTTCAACATGATTTGGAACTTGTGTTTGAAAAAGTGATTATTTCTGTATTTCAACATGATTTGGAGCTTGTTTTTGAAAAAGTGTTCATTTCTGTATTTCAACATGATTTGGATCTTGTTTTTGGAAAAGTGTTTATTTCTGTATTCCAATGTTGCAACTTGCTGAAAACTGTCCACAATGTTACTATCATCCAGTTCTAACAGTACTGAAAACAAAATCACTTACAGAGTGCATCAAACATGATTTAGAGCTTGTTTATGAAAAGTGTTTATTTCTGTATTTCAACATGATTTGGAGCTTGTTTTTGAAAAACTGATTATTTCTGTATTTCAACATGATTTGGAGCTTGTTTTTGGAAAAGTGTTTATTTCTGTATTCCAATATTGCAACTTGCTGAAAACTGTCCACAATGTTCCTATCATCCAGTTCTAACAGTACTGAAAACAAAATCACTTACAGAGTGCATCAAACATGATTTAGAGCTTGTTTATGAAAAAGTGTTTATTTCTGTATTTCAACATGATTTGGAGCTTGTTTTTGAAAAAGTGATTATTTCTGTATTTCAACATGATTTGGAGCTTGTTTTTGGAAAAGTGTTTATTTCTGTATTCCAATATTGCAACTTGCTGAAAACTGTCCACAATGTTCCTATCATCCAGTTCTAACAGTACTGAAAACAAAATCACTTACAGAGTGCATCAAACATGATTTAGAGCTTGTTTATGAAAAAGTGTTTATTTCTGTATTTCAACATGATTTGGAGCTTGTTTTTGAAAAAGTGATTATTTCTGTATTTCAACATGATTTGGAGCTTGTTTTTGGAAAAGTGTTTATTTCTGTATTCCAATATTGCAACTTGCTGAAAACTGTCCACAATGTTCCTATCATCCTGTTCTAACAGTACTGAAAACAAAATCACTTACAGAGTGCATCAAACATGATTTAGAGCTTGTTTATGAAAAAGTGTTTATTTCTGTATTTCAACATGATTTGGAGCTTGTTTTTGAAAAAGTGATTATTTCTGTATTTCAACATGATTTGGAGCTTGTTTTTGGAAAAGTGTTTATTTCTGTATTCCAATATTGCAACTTGCTGAAAACTGTCCACAATGTTCCTATCATCCAGTTCTAACAGTACTGAAAACAAAATCACTTATAGAGTGCATCAAACATGATTTAGAGCTTGTTTATGAAAAAGTGTTTATTTCTGTATTTCAACATGATTTGGAGCTTGTTTTTGAAAAAGTGTTCATTTCTGTGTTTCAACATGATTTGGATCTTGTTTTTGGAAAAGTGATTATTTCTGTATTTCAACATGATTTGGAGCTTGTTTTTGAAAAAGTGTTCATTTCTGTTTTTCAACATGATTTGGAGCTTGTTTTTGGAAAAGTGTTTATTTCTGTATTCCAATATTGCAACTTGCTGAAAACTGTCCACAATGTTCCTATCATCCAGTTCTAACAGTACTGAAAACAAAATCACTTACAGAGTGCATCAAACATGATTTAGAGCTTGTTTATGAAAAAGTGTTTATTTCTGTATTTCAACATGATTTGGAGCTTGTTTTTGAAAAAGTGATTATTTCTGTATTTCAACATGATTTGGAGCTTGCTTTTGAAAAAGTGATTATTTCTGTATTTCAACATGATTTGGAGCTTGTTTTTGGAAAAGTGTTTATTTCTGTATTCCAATATTGCAACTTGCTGAAAACTGTCCACAATGTTCCTATCATCCAGTTCTAACAGTACTGAAAACAAAATCACTTACAGAGTGCATCAAACATGATTTAGAGCTTGTTTATGAAAAAGTGTTTATTTCTGTATTTCAACATGATTTGGAGCTTGTTTTTGAAAAAGTGATTATTTCTGTATTTCAACATGATTTGGAGCTTGTTTTTGGAAAAGTGTTCATTTCTGTATTTCAACATGATTTGGAGCTTGTTTTTGGAAAAGTGTTTATTTTTGTATTCCAATATTGCAACTTGCTGAAAACTGTCCACAATGTTCCTATCATCCTGATTAAACAGTACTGAAATAAAATTAACTTACAGAGTGCATCAGTCATGATTTAGAGCTTGTTTATGGAAAAGTGTGTATTTCTGTATTTCAACATGATTTGGAGCTTGTTTTTGAAAAGTGCTTATTTCTGTATTTCAACATGATTTGGAGCTTGTTTTTGAAAAGTGTTTATTTCTGTTTTTCAACATGATTTAGAGCTTGTTTTTGGAAAAGTGTTTATTTCTGTATTCCAATGTTGCAACTTGCTGAAAACTGTCCACAGTGTTCCTATCATCCTGATTAAACAGTACTGAAATAAAATTAACTTACAGAGTGCATCAGTCATGATTTAGAGCTTGTTTATGGAAAAGTGTGTATTTCTGTATTTCAACATGATTTGGAGCTTGTTTTTGAAAAGTGCTTATTTCTGTTTTTCAACATGATTTAGAGCTTGTTTTTGGAAAAGTGTTTATTTCTGCATTTCAATGTTGCAACTTGCTTTAAACTGTCCACAGTGTTTCTATCATCCTGATTAAACAGTACTGAAATAAAAATAACTTACAGAGTGCATCAGTCATGGTTTAGAGCTTGTTTATGGAAAAGTGTGTATTTCTGTATTTCAACATGATTTGGAGCTTGTTTTTGAAAAAGTGCATATTTCTGTATTCCAATGTTGCAACTTGCTGAAAACTGTCCACAGTGTTCCTATCATCCTGATTAAACAGTACTGAAATAAAATTAACTTACAGAGTGCATCAGTCATGATTTAGAGCTTGTTTATGGAAAAGTGTGTATTTCTGTATTTCAACATGATTTGGAGCTTGTTTTTGAAAAGTGCTTATTTCTGTTTTTCAACACGATTTAGAGCTTGTTTTTGGAAAAGTGTTTATTTCTGCATTTCAATGTTGCAACTTGCTGAAAACTGTCAACAGTGTTTCTATCATCCTGATTAAACAGTACTGAAATAAAATTAACTTACAGAGTGCATCAGTCATGGTTTAGAGCTTGTTTATGGAAAAGTGTGTATTTCTGTATTTCAACATGATTTGGAGCTTGTTTTTGAAAAGTGCTTATTTCTGTATTTCAACATGATTTGGAGCTTTTTTTTGAAAAGTGCCTATTTCTGTTTTTCCACATGATTTAGAGCTTGTTTTTGGAAAAGTGTTTATTTCTGTATTCCAATGTTGCAACTTGCTGAAAACTGTCCACAGTGTTCCTATCATCCTGATTAAACAGTACTGAAATAAAATTAACTTACAGAGTGCATCAGTCATGATTTAGAGCTTGTTTATGGAAAAGTGTGTATTTCTGTATTTCAACATGATTTGGAGCTTGTTTTTGAAAAGTGCTTATTTCTGTTTTTCAACACGATTTACAGCTTGTTTTTGGAAAAGTGTTTATTTCTGCATTTCAATGTTGCAACTTGCTGAAAACTGTCCACAGTGTTTCTATCATCCTGATTAAACAGTACTGAAATAAAATTAACTTACAGAGTGCATCAGTCATGATTTAGAGCTTGTTTATGGAAAAGTGTGTATTTCTGTATTTCAACATGATTTGGAGCTTGTTTTTGAAAAGTGCTTATTTCTGCATTTCAACATGATTTGGAGCTTGTTTTTGAAAAGTGTTTATTTCTGTTTTTCAACATGATTTAGAGCTTGTTTTTGGAAAAGTGTTTATTTCTGTATTCCAATGTTGCAACTTGCTGAAAACTGTCCACAGTGTTCCTATCATCCTGATTAAACAGTACTGAAATAAAATTAACTTACAGAGTGCATCAGTCATGCTTTAGAGCTTGTTTATGGAAAAGTGTGTATTTCTGTATTTCAACATGATTTGGAGCTTGTTTTTGGAAAAGTGTTTATTTCTGCATTTCAATGTTGCAACTTGCTGAAAACTGTCCACAGTGTTTCTATCATCCTGATTAAACAGTACTGAAATAAAATTAACTTACAGAGTGCATCAGTCATGATTTAGAGCTTGTTTATGGAAAAGTGTGTATTTCTGTATTTCAACATGATTTGGAGCTTGTTTTTGAAAAGTGCTTATTTCTGTATTTCAACATGATTTGGAGCTTGTTTTTGAAAAGTGTTTATTTCTGTTTTTCAACATGATTTAGAGCTTGTTTTTGGAAAAGTGTTTATTTCTGTATTCCAATGTTGCAACTTGCTGAAAACTGTCCACAGTGCTCCTATCATCCTGATTAAACAGTACTGAAATAAAATTAACTTACAGAGTGCATCAAACATGATTTAGGGCTTGTTTATGGAAAAGTGTTTATTTCTGTATTTCAACATGATTTGGAGCTTGTTTTTGAAAAGTGCTTATTTCTGTATTTCAACATGATTTGGAGCTTGTTTTTGAAAAGTGTTTATTTCTGTTTTTCAACATGATTTAGAGCTTGTTTTTGGAAAAGTGTTTATTTCTGTATTCCAATGTTGCAACTTGCTGAAAACTGTCCACAGTGTTCCTATCATCCTGATTAAACAGTACTGAAATAAAATTAACTTACAGAGTGCATCAGTCATGATTTAGAGCTTGTTTATGGAAAAGTGTGTATTTCTGTATTTCAACATGATTTGGAGCTTGTTTTTGAAAAGTGCTTATTTCTGTTTTTCAACACGATTTAGAGCTTGTTTTTGGAAAAGTGTTTATTTCTGCATTTCAATGTTGCAACTTGCTGAAAACTGTCCACAGTGTTTCTATCATCCTGATTAAACAGTACTGAAATAAAATTAACCTACAGAGTGCATCAGTCATGATTTAGAGCTTGTTTATGGAAAAGTGTGTATTTCTGTATTTCAACATGATTTGGAGCTTGTTTTTGAAAAGTGCTTATTTCTGTATTTCAACATGATTTGGAGCTTGTTTTTGAAAAGTGTTTATTTCTGTTTTTCAACATGAGTTAGAGCTTGTTTTTGGAAAAGTGTTTATTTCTGTATTCCAATGTTGCAACTTGCTGAAAACTGTCCACAGTGCTCCTATCATCCTGATTAAACAGTACTGAAATAAAATGAACTTACAGAGTGCATCAAACATGATTTAGGGCTTGTTTATGGAAAAGTGTTTATTTCTGTATTTCAACATGATTTGGAGCTTGTTTTTGAAAAGTGCTTATTTCTGTATTTCAACATGATTTGGAGCTTGTTTTTGAAAAGTGTTTATTTCTGTTTTTCAACATGATTTAGAGCTTGTTTTTGGAAAAGTGTTTATTTCTGTATTCCAATGTTGCAACTTGCTGAAAACTGTCCACAGTGTTCCTATCATCCTGATTAAACAGTACTGAAATAAAATGAACGTACAGAGTGCATCAGTCATGATTTAGAGCTTGTTTATGGAAAAGTGTGTATTTCTGTATTTCAACATGATTTGGAGCTTGTCTTTGAAAAGTGCTTATTTCTGTTTTTCAACACGATTTAGAGCTTGTTTTTGGAAAAGTGTTTATTTCTGCATTTCAATGTTGCAACTTGCTTTAAACTGTCCACAGTGTTTCTATCATCCTGATTAAACAGTACTGAAATAAAATTAACTTACAGAGTGCATCAGTCATGGTTTAGAGCTTGTTTATGGAAAAGTGTGTATTTCTGTATTTCAACATGATTTGGAGCTTGTTTTTGAAAAGTGCTTATTTCTGTATTTCAACATGATTTGGAGCTTTTTTTTGAAAAGTGCCTATTTCTGTTTTTCAACATGATTTAGAGCTTGTTTTTGGAAAAGTGTTTATTTCTGTATTCCAATGTTGCAACTTGCTGAAAACTGTCCACAGTGTTCCTATCATCCTGATTAAACAGTACTGAAATAAAATTAACCTACAGAGTGCATCAGTCATGATTTAGAGCTTGTTTATGGAAAAGTGTGTATTTCTGTATTTCAACATGATTTGGAGCTTGTTTTTGAAAAGTGTTTATTTCTGTTTTTCAACATGATTTAGAGCTTGTTTTTGGAAAAGTGTTTATTTCTGTATTCCAATGTTGCAACTTGCTGAAAACTGTCCACAGTGCTCCTATCATCCTGATTAAACAGTACTGAAATAAAATGAACTTACAGAGTGCATCAAACATGATTTAGGGCTTGTTTATGGAAAAGTGTTTATTTCTGTATTTCAACATGATTTGGAGCTTGTTTTTGAAAAGTGCTTATTTCTGTATTTCAACATGATTTGGAGCTTGTTTTTGAAAAGTGTTTATTTCTGTTTTTCAACATGATTTAGAGCTTGTTTTTGGAAAAGTGTTTATTTCTGTATTCCAATGTTGCAACTTGCTGAAAACTGTCCACAGTGTTCCTATCATCCTGATTAAACAGTACTGAAATAAAATGAACGTACAGAGTGCATCAGTCATGATTTAGAGCTTGTTTATGGAAAAGTGTGTATTTCTGTATTTCAACATGATTTGGAGCTTGTCTTTGAAAAGTGCTTATTTCTGTTTTTCAACACGATTTAGAGCTTGTTTTTGGAAAAGTGTTTATTTCTGCATTTCAATGTTGCAACTTGCTTTAAACTGTCCACAGTGTTTCTATCATCCTGATTAAACAGTACTGAAATAAAATTAACTTACAGAGTGCATCAGTCATGGTTTAGAGCTTGTTTATGGAAAAGTGTGTATTTCTGTATTTCAACATGATTTGGAGCTTGTTTTTGAAAAGTGCTTATTTCTGTATTTCAACATGATTTGGAGCTTTTTTTTGAAAAGTGCCTATTTCTGTTTTTCAACATGATTTAGAGCTTGTTTTTGGAAAAGTGTTTATTTCTGTATTCCAATGTTGCAACTTGCTGAAAACTGTCCACAGTGTTCCTATCATCCTGATTAAACAGTACTGAAATAAAATTAACTTACAGAGTGCATCAGTCATGATTTAGAGCTTGTTTATGGAAAAGTGTGTATTTCTGTATTTCAACATGATTTGGAGCTTGTTTTTGAAAAGTGCTTATTTCTGTATTTCAACATGATTTGGAGCTTGTTTTTGAAAAGTGTTTATTTCTGTTTTTCAACATGATTTAGAGCTTGTTTTTGGAAAAGTGTTTATTTCTGTATTCCAATGTTGCAACTTGCTGAAAACTGTCCACAGTGTTCCTATCATCCTGATTAAACAGCACTGAAATAAAATTAACTTACAGAGTGCATCAGTCATGATTTAGAGCTTGTTTATGGAAAAGTGTGTATTTCTGTATTTCAACATGATTTGGAGCTCGTTTTTGAAAAGTGCTTATTTCTGTTTTTCAACACGATTTAGAGCTTGTTTTTGGAAAAGTGTTTATTTCTGCATTTCAATGTTGCAACTTGCTGAAAACTGTCCACAGTGTTTCTATCATCCTGATTAAACAGTACTGAAATAAAATGAACTTACAGAGTGCATCAGTCATGATTTAGAGCTTGTTTATGGAAAAGTGTGTATTTCTGTATTTCAACATGATTTGGAGCTTGTTTTTGAAAAGTGTTTATTTCTGTTTTTCAACATGATTTAGAGCTTGTTTTTGGAAAAGTGTTTATTTCTGTATTCCAATGTTGCAAATTGCTGAAAACTGTCCACAGTGTTCCTATCATCCTGATTAAACAGTACTGAAATAAAATGAACTTACAGAGTGCATCAGTCATGATTTAGAGCTTGTTTTTTTGGAAAAGTGTGTATTTCTGTATTTCAACATGATTTGGAGCTTGTTTTTGAAAAGTGCTTATTTCTGTATTTCAACATGATTTGGAGCTTGTTTTTGAAAAGTGTTTATTTCTGTTTTTCAACATGATTTAGAGCTTGTTTTTGGAAAAGTGTTTATTTCTGTATTCCAATGTTGCAACTTGCTGAAAACTGTCCACAGTGTTCCTATCATCCTGATTAAACAGTACTGAAATAAAATGAACGTACAGAGTGCATCAGTCATGATTTAGAGCTTGTTTATGGAAAAGTGTGTATTTTTGTATTTCAACATGGTTTGGAGCTTGTTTTTGAAAAGTGCTTATTTCTGTATTTCAACATGATTTGGAGCTTGTTTTTGAAAAGTGTTTATTTCTGCATTTCAATGTTGCAACTTGCTGAAAACTGTCCACAGTGTTTCTATCATCCTGATTAAACAGTACTGAAATAAAATGAACTTACAGAGTGCATCAGTCATGATTTAGAGCTTGTTTATGGAAAAGTGTGTATTTCTGTATTTCAACATGATTTGGAGCTTGTTTTTGAAAAGTGTTTATTTCTGTTTTTCAACATGATTTAGAGCTTGTTTTTGGAAAAGTGTTTATTTCTGTATTCCAATGTTGCAACTTGCTGAAAACTGTCCACAGTGTTCCTATCATCCTGATTAAACAGTACTGAAATAAAATGAACTTACAGAGTGCATCAGTCATGATTTAGAGCTTGTTTTTTTGGAAAAGTGTGTATTTCTGTATTTCAACATGATTTGGAGCTTGTTTTTGAAAAGTGTTTATTTCTGTTTTTCAACATGATTTAGAGCTTGTTTTTGGAAAAGTGTTTATTTCTGTATTCCAATGTTGCAACTTGCTGAAAACTGTCCACAGTGTTCCTATCATCCTGATTAAACAGTACTGAAATAAAATTAACTTACAGATTGCATCAGTCATGATTTAGAGCTTGTTTATGGAAAAGTGTGTATTTCTGTATTTCAACATGATTTGGAGCTCGTTTTTGAAAAGTGCTTATTTCTGTTTTTCAACACGATTTAGAGCTTGTTTTTGGAAAAGTGTTTATTTCTGCATTTCAATGTTGCAACTTGCTGAAAACTGTCCACAGTGTTTCTATCATCCTGATTAAACAGTACTGAAATAAATTGAACTTACAGAGTGCATCAGTCATGATTTAGAGCTTGTTTATGGAAAAGTGTGTATTTCTGTATTTCAACATGATTTGGAGCTCGTTTTTGAAAAGTGCTTATTTCTGTTTTTCAACACGATTTAGAGCTTGTTTTTGGAAAAGTGTTTATTTCTGCATTTCAATGTTGCAACTTGCTGAAAACTGTCCACAGTGTTTCTATCATCCTGATTAAACAGTACTGAAATAAAATGAACTTACAGAGTGCATCAGTCATGATTTAGAGCTTGTTTATGGAAAAGTGTGTATTTCTGTATTTCAACATGATTTGGAGCTTGTTTTTGAAAAGTGTTTATTTCTGTTTTTCAACATGATTTAGAGCTTGTTTTTGGAAAAGTGTTTATTTCTGTATTCCAATGTTGCAACTTGCTGAAAACTGTCCACAGTGTTCCTATCATCCTGATTAAACAGTACTGAAATAAAATGAACTTACAGAGTGCATCAGTCATGATTTAGAGCTTGTTTTTGAAAAGTGCTTATTTCTGTATTTCAACATGATTTGGAGCTTGTTTTTGAAAAGTGTTTATTTCTGTTTTTCAACATGATTTAGAGCTTGTTTTTGGAAAAGTGTTTATTTCTGTATTCCAATGTTGCAACTTGCTGAAAACTGTCCACAGTGTTCCTATCATCCTGATTAAACAGTACTGAAATAAAATGAACGTACAGAGTGCATCAGTCATGATTTAGAGCTTGTTTATGGAAAAGTGTGTATTTTTGTATTTCAACATGGTTTGGAGCTTGTTTTTGAAAAGTGCTTATTTCTGTATTTCAACATGATTTGGAGCTTGTTTTTGAAAAGTGTTTATTTCTGCATTTCAATGTTGCAACTTGCTGAAAACTGTCCACAGTGTTTCTATCATCCTGATTAAACAGTACTGAAATAAAATGAACTTACAGAGTGCATCAGTCATGATTTAGAGCTTGTTTATGGAAAAGTGTGTATTTCTGTATTTCAACATGATTTGGAGCTTGTTTTTGAAAAGTGTTTATTTCTGTTTTTCAACATGATTTAGAGCTTGTTTTTGGAAAAGTGTTTATTTCTGTATTCCAATGTTGCAACTTGCTGAAAACTGTCCACAGTGTTCCTATCATCCTGATTAAACAGTACTGAAATAAAATGAACTTACAGAGTGCATCAGTCATGATTTAGAGCTTGTTTTTTTGGAAAAGTGTGTATTTCTGTATTTCAACATGATTTGGAGCTTGTTTTTGAAAAGTGTTTATTTCTGTTTTTCAACATGATTTAGAGCTTGTTTTTGGAAAAGTGTTTATTTCTGTATTCCAATGTTGCAACTTGCTGAAAACTGTCCACAGTGTTCCTATCATCCTGATTAAACAGTACTGAAATAAAATTAACTTACAGATTGCATCAGTCATGATTTAGAGCTTGTTTATGGAAAAGTGTGTATTTCTGTATTTCAACATGATTTGGAGCTCGTTTTTGAAAAGTGCTTATTTCTGTTTTTCAACACGATTTAGAGCTTGTTTTTGGAAAAGTGTTTATTTCTGCATTTCAATGTTGCAACTTGCTGAAAACTGTCCACAGTGTTTCTATCATCCTGATTAAACAGTACTGAAATAAATTGAACTTACAGAGTGCATCAGTCATGATTTAGAGCTTGTTTATGGAAAAGTGTGTATTTCTGTATTTCAACATGATTTGGAGCTCGTTTTTGAAAAGTGCTTATTTCTGTTTTTCAACACGATTTAGAGCTTGTTTTTGGAAAAGTGTTTATTTCTGCATTTCAATGTTGCAACTTGCTGAAAACTGTCCACAGTGTTTCTATCATCCTGATTAAACAGTACTGAAATAAAATGAACTTACAGAGTGCATCAGTCATGATTTAGAGCTTGTTTATGGAAAAGTGTGTATTTCTGTATTTCAACATGATTTGGAGCTTGTTTTTGAAAAGTGTTTATTTCTGTTTTTCAACATGATTTAGAGCTTGTTTTTGGAAAAGTGTTTATTTCTGTATTCCAATGTTGCAACTTGCTGAAAACTGTCCACAGTGTTCCTATCATCCTGATTAAACAGTACTGAAATAAAATGAACTTACAGAGTGCATCAGTCATGATTTAGAGCTTGTTTATGGAAAAGTGCTTATTTCTGTGTTTCAACATGATTTGGAGCTTGTTTTTGAAAAGTGTTTATTTCTGTTTTTCAACATTATTTAGAGCTTGTTTTTGGAAAAGTGTTTATTTCTGTATTCCAATGTTGCAACTTGCTGAAAACTGTCCACAGTGTTCCTATCATCCTGATTAAACAGTACTGAAATAAAATTAACTTACAGAGTGCATCAGTCATGATTTAGAGCTTGTTTATGGAAAAGTGTGTATTTCTGTATTTCAACATGATTTGGAGCTTGTTTTTGAAAAGTGCTTATTTCTGTATTTCAACATGATTTGGAGCTTGTTTTTGAAAAGTGTTTATTTCTGTTTTTCAACATGATTTAGAGCTTGTTTTTGGAAAAGTGTTTATTTCTGTATTCCAATGTTGCAACTTGCTGAAAACTGTCCACAGTGTTCCTATCATCCTGATTAAACAGTACTGAAATAAAATTAACTTACAGATTGCATCAGTCATGATTTAGAGCTTGTTTATGGAAAAGTGTGTATTTCTGTATTTCAACATGATTTGGAGCTCGTTTTTGAAAAGTGCTTATTTCTGTTTTTCAACACGATTTAGAGCTTGTTTTTGGAAAAGTGTTTATTTCTGCATTTCAATGTTGCAACTTGCTGAAAACTGTCCACAGTGTTTCTATCATCCTGATTAAACAGTACTGAAATAAATTGAACTTACAGAGTGCATCAGTCATGATTTAGAGCTTGTTTATGGAAAAGTGTGTATTTCTGTATTTCAACATGATTTGGAGCTCGTTTTTGAAAAGTGCTTATTTCTGTTTTTCAACACGATTTAGAGCTTGTTTTTGGAAAAGTGTTTATTTCTGCATTTCAATGTTGCAACTTGCTGAAAACTGTCCACAGTGTTTCTATCATCCTGATTAAACAGTACTGAAATAAAATGAACTTACAGAGTGCATCAGTCATGATTTAGAGCTTGTTTATGGAAAAGTGTGTATTTCTGTATTTCAACATGATTTGGAGCTTGTTTTTGAAAAGTGTTTATTTCTGTTTTTCAACATGATTTAGAGCTTGTTTTTGGAAAAGTGTTTATTTCTGTATTCCAATGTTGCAACTTGCTGAAAACTGTCCACAGTGTTCCTATCATCCTGATTAAACAGTACTGAAATAAAATGAACTTACAGAGTGCATCAGTCATGATTTAGAGCTTGTTTATGGAAAAGTGCTTATTTCTGTGTTTCAACATGATTTGGAGCTTGTTTTTGAAAAGTGTTTATTTCTGTTTTTCAACATTATTTAGAGCTTGTTTTTGGAAAAGTGTTTATTTCTGTATTCCAATGTTGCAACTTGCTGAAAACTGTCCACAGTGTTCCTATCATCCTGATTAAACAGTACTGAAATAAAATTAACTTACAGAGTGCATCAGTCATGATTTAGAGCTTGTTTATGGAAAAGTGTGTATTTCTGTATTTCAACATGATTTGGAGCTTGTTTTTGAAAAGTGCTTATTTCTGTATTTCAACATGATTTGGAGCTTGTTTTTGAAAAGTGTTTATTTCTGTTTTTCAACATGATTTAGAGCTTGTTTTTGGAAAAGTGTTTATTTCTGTATTCCAATGTTGCAACTTGCTGAAAACTGTCCACAGTGTTCCTATCATCCTGATTAAACAGCACTGAAATAAAATTAACTTACAGAGTGCATCAGTCATGATTTAGAGCTTGTTTATGGAAAAGTGTGTATTTCTGTATTTCAACATGATTTGGAGCTCGTTTTTGAAAAGTGCTTATTTCTGTTTTTCAACACGATTTAGAGCTTGTTTTTGGAAAAGTGTTTATTTCTGCATTTCAATGTTGCAACTTGCTGAAAACTGTCCACAGTGTTTCTATCATCCTGATTAAACAGTACTGAAATAAAATGAACTTACAGAGTGCATCAGTCATGATTTAGAGCTTGTTTATGGAAAAGTGTGTATTTCTGTATTTCAACATGATTTGGAGCTTGTTTTTGAAAAGTGTTTATTTCTGTTTTTCAACATGATTTAGAGCTTGTTTTTGGAAAAGTGTTTATTTCTGTATTCCAATGTTGCAACTTGCTGAAAACTGTCCACAGTGTTCCTATCATCCTGATTAAACAGTACTGAAATAAAATGAACTTACAGAGTGCATCAGTCATGATTTAGAGCTTGTTTATGGAAAAGTGTGTATTTCTGTATTTCAACATGATTTGGAGCTTGTTTTTGAAAAGTGCTTATTTCTGTATTTCAACATGATTTGGAGCTTGTTTTTGAAAAGTGTTTATTTCTGTTTTTCAACATGATTTAGAGCTTGTTTTTGGAAAAGTGTTTATTTCTGTATTCCAATGTTGCAACTTGCTGAAAACTGTCCACAGTGTTCCTATCATCCTGATTAAACAGCACTGAAATAAAATTAACTTACAGAGTGCATCAGTCATGATTTAGAGCTTGTTTATGGAAAAGTGTGTATTTCTGTATTTCAACATGATTTGGAGCTCGTTTTTGAAAAGTGCTTATTTCTGTTTTTCAACACGATTTAGAGCTTGTTTTTGGAAAAGTGTTTATTTCTGCATTTCAATGTTGCAACTTGCTGAAAACTGTCCACAGTGTTTCTATCATCCTGATTAAACAGTACTGAAATAAAATGAACTTACAGAGTGCATCAGTCATGATTTAGAGCTTGTTTATGGAAAAGTGTGTATTTCTGTATTTCAACATGATTTGGAGCTTGTTTTTGAAAAGTGTTTATTTCTGTTTTTCAACATGATTTAGAGCTTGTTTTTGGAAAAGTGTTTATTTCTGTATTCCAATGTTGCAAATTGCTGAAAACTGTCCACAGTGTTCCTATCATCCTGATTAAACAGTACTGAAATAAAATGAACTTACAGAGTGCATCAGTCATGATTTAGAGCTTGTTTTTTTGGAAAAGTGTGTATTTCTGTATTTCAACATGATTTGGAGCTTGTTTTTGAAAAGTGCTTATTTCTGTATTTCAACATGATTTGGAGCTTGTTTTTGAAAAGTGTTTATTTCTGTTTTTCAACATGATTTAGAGCTTGTTTTTGGAAAAGTGTTTATTTCTGTATTCCAATGTTGCAACTTGCTGAAAACTGTCCACAGTGTTCCTATCATCCTGATTAAACAGTACTGAAATAAAATGAACGTACAGAGTGCATCAGTCATGATTTAGAGCTTGTTTATGGAAAAGTGTGTATTTTTGTATTTCAACATGGTTTGGAGCTTGTTTTTGAAAAGTGCTTATTTCTGTATTTCAACATGATTTGGAGCTTGTTTTTGAAAAGTGTTTATTTCTGCATTTCAATGTTGCAACTTGCTGAAAACTGTCCACAGTGTTTCTATCATCCTGATTAAACAGTACTGAAATAAAATGAACTTACAGAGTGCATCAGTCATGATTTAGAGCTTGTTTATGGAAAAGTGTGTATTTCTGTATTTCAACATGATTTGGAGCTTGTTTTTGAAAAGTGTTTATTTCTGTTTTTCAACATGATTTAGAGCTTGTTTTTGGAAAAGTGTTTATTTCTGTATTCCAATGTTGCAACTTGCTGAAAACTGTCCACAGTGTTCCTATCATCCTGATTAAACAGTACTGAAATAAAATGAACTTACAGAGTGCATCAGTCATGATTTAGAGCTTGTTTTTTTGGAAAAGTGTGTATTTCTGTATTTCAACATGATTTGGAGCTTGTTTTTGAAAAGTGTTTATTTCTGTTTTTCAACATGATTTAGAGCTTGTTTTTGGAAAAGTGTTTATTTCTGTATTCCAATGTTGCAACTTGCTGAAAACTGTCCACAGTGTTCCTATCATCCTGATTAAACAGTACTGAAATAAAATTAACTTACAGATTGCATCAGTCATGATTTAGAGCTTGTTTATGGAAAAGTGTGTATTTCTGTATTTCAACATGATTTGGAGCTCGTTTTTGAAAAGTGCTTATTTCTGTTTTTCAACACGATTTAGAGCTTGTTTTTGGAAAAGTGTTTATTTCTGCATTTCAATGTTGCAACTTGCTGAAAACTGTCCACAGTGTTTCTATCATCCTGATTAAACAGTACTGAAATAAATTGAACTTACAGAGTGCATCAGTCATGATTTAGAGCTTGTTTATGGAAAAGTGTGTATTTCTGTATTTCAACATGATTTGGAGCTCGTTTTTGAAAAGTGCTTATTTCTGTTTTTCAACACGATTTAGAGCTTGTTTTTGGAAAAGTGTTTATTTCTGCATTTCAATGTTGCAACTTGCTGAAAACTGTCCACAGTGTTTCTATCATCCTGATTAAACAGTACTGAAATAAAATGAACTTACAGAGTGCATCAGTCATGATTTAGAGCTTGTTTATGGAAAAGTGTGTATTTCTGTATTTCAACATGATTTGGAGCTTGTTTTTGAAAAGTGTTTATTTCTGTTTTTCAACATGATTTAGAGCTTGTTTTTGGAAAAGTGTTTATTTCTGTATTCCAATGTTGCAACTTGCTGAAAACTGTCCACAGTGTTCCTATCATCCTGATTAAACAGTACTGAAATAAAATGAACTTACAGAGTGCATCAGTCATGATTTAGAGCTTGTTTTTGAAAAGTGCTTATTTCTGTATTTCAACATGATTTGGAGCTTGTTTTTGAAAAGTGTTTATTTCTGTTTTTCAACATGATTTAGAGCTTGTTTTTGGAAAAGTGTTTATTTCTGTATTCCAATGTTGCAACTTGCTGAAAACTGTCCACAGTGTTCCTATCATCCTGATTAAACAGTACTGAAATAAAATGAACGTACAGAGTGCATCAGTCATGATTTAGAGCTTGTTTATGGAAAAGTGTGTATTTTTGTATTTCAACATGGTTTGGAGCTTGTTTTTGAAAAGTGCTTATTTCTGTATTTCAACATGATTTGGAGCTTGTTTTTGAAAAGTGTTTATTTCTGCATTTCAATGTTGCAACTTGCTGAAAACTGTCCACAGTGTTTCTATCATCCTGATTAAACAGTACTGAAATAAAATGAACTTACAGAGTGCATCAGTCATGATTTAGAGCTTGTTTATGGAAAAGTGTGTATTTCTGTATTTCAACATGATTTGGAGCTTGTTTTTGAAAAGTGTTTATTTCTGTTTTTCAACATGATTTAGAGCTTGTTTTTGGAAAAGTGTTTATTTCTGTATTCCAATGTTGCAACTTGCTGAAAACTGTCCACAGTGTTCCTATCATCCTGATTAAACAGTACTGAAATAAAATTAACTTACAGATTGCATCAGTCATGATTTAGAGCTTGTTTATGGAAAAGTGTGTATTTCTGTATTTCAACATGATTTGGAGCTCGTTTTTGAAAAGTGCTTATTTCTGTTTTTCAACACGATTTAGAGCTTGTTTTTGGAAAAGTGTTTATTTCTGCATTTCAATGTTGCAACTTGCTGAAAACTGTCCACAGTGTTTCTATCATCCTGATTAAACAGTACTGAAATAAATTGAACTTACAGAGTGCATCAGTCATGATTTAGAGCTTGTTTATGGAAAAGTGTGTATTTCTGTATTTCAACATGATTTGGAGCTCGTTTTTGAAAAGTGCTTATTTCTGTTTTTCAACACGATTTAGAGCTTGTTTTTGGAAAAGTGTTTATTTCTGCATTTCAATGTTGCAACTTGCTGAAAACTGTCCACAGTGTTTCTATCATCCTGATTAAACAGTACTGAAATAAAATGAACTTACAGAGTGCATCAGTCATGATTTAGAGCTTGTTTATGGAAAAGTGTGTATTTCTGTATTTCAACATGATTTGGAGCTTGTTTTTGAAAAGTGTTTATTTCTGTTTTTCAACATGATTTAGAGCTTGTTTTTGGAAAAGTGTTTATTTCTGTATTCCAATGTTGCAACTTGCTGAAAACTGTCCACAGTGTTCCTATCATCCTGATTAAACAGTACTGAAATAAAATGAACTTACAGAGTGCATCAGTCATGATTTAGAGCTTGTTTATGGAAAAGTGCTTATTTCTGTGTTTCAACATGATTTGGAGCTTGTTTTTGAAAAGTGTTTATTTCTGTTTTTCAACATTATTTAGAGCTTGTTTTTGGAAAAGTGTTTATTTCTGTATTCCAATGTTGCAACTTGCTGAAAACTGTCCACAGTGTTCCTATCATCCTGATTAAACAGTACTGAAATAAAATTAACTTACAGAGTGCATCAGTCATGATTTAGAGCTTGTTTATGGAAAAGTGTGTATTTCTGTATTTCAACATGATTTGGAGCTTGTTTTTGAAAAGTGCTTATTTCTGTATTTCAACATGATTTGGAGCTTGTTTTTGAAAAGTGTTTATTTCTGTTTTTCAACATGATTTAGAGCTTGTTTTTGGAAAAGTGTTTATTTCTGTATTCCAATGTTGCAACTTGCTGAAAACTGTCCACAGTGTTCCTATCATCCTGATTAAACAGCACTGAAATAAAATTAACTTACAGAGTGCATCAGTCATGATTTAGAGCTTGTTTATGGAAAAGTGTGTATTTCTGTATTTCAACATGATTTGGAGCTCGTTTTTGAAAAGTGCTTATTTCTGTTTTTCAACACGATTTAGAGCTTGTTTTTGGAAAAGTGTTTATTTCTGCATTTCAATGTTGCAACTTGCTGAAAACTGTCCACAGTGTTTCTATCATCCTGATTAAACAGTACTGAAATAAAATGAACTTACAGAGTGCATCAGTCATGATTTAGAGCTTGTTTATGGAAAAGTGTGTATTTCTGTATTTCAACATGATTTGGAGCTTGTTTTTGAAAAGTGTTTATTTCTGTTTTTCAACATGATTTAGAGCTTGTTTTTGGAAAAGTGTTTATTTCTGTATTCCAATGTTGCAACTTGCTGAAAACTGTCCACAGTGTTCCTATCATCCTGATTAAACAGTACTGAAATAAAATGAACTTACAGAGTGCATCAGTCATGATTTAGAGCTTGTTTTTTTGGAAAAGTGTGTATTTCTGTATTTCAACATGATTTGGAGCTTGTTTTTGAAAAGTGCTTATTTCTGTATTTCAACATGATTTGGAGCTTGTTTTTGAAAAGTGTTTATTTCTGTTTTTCAACATGATTTAGAGCTTGTTTTTGGAAAAGTGTTTATTTCTGTATTCCAATGTTGCAACTTGCTGAAAACTGTCCACAGTGTTCCTATCATCCTGATTAAACAGTACTGAAATAAAATGAACTTACAGAGTGCATCAGTCATGATTTAGAGCTTGTTTATGGAAAAGTGTGTATTTCTGTATTTCAACATGATTTGGAGCTTGTTTTTGAAAAGTGCTTATTTCTGTATTTCAACATGATTTGGAGCTTGTTTTTGAAAAGTGTTTATTTCTGTTTTTCAACATGATTTAGAGCTTGTTTTTGGAAAAGTGTTTATTTCTGTATTCCAATGTTGCAACTTGCTGAAAACTGTCCACAGTGTTCCTATCATCCTGATTAAACAGTACTGAAATAAAATGAACGTACAGAGTGCATCATTCATGATTTAGAGCTTGTTTATGGAAAAGTGTGTATTTCTGTATTTCAACATGATTTGGAGCTTGTTTTTGAAAAGTGCTTATTTCTGTATTTCAACATGATTTGGAGCTTGTTTTTGAAAGTGTTTATTTCTGTTTTTCAACATGATTTAGAGCTTGTTTTTGGAAAAGTGTTTATTTCTGTATTCCAATGTTGCAACTTGCTGAAAACTGTCCACAGTGTTCCTATCATCCTGATTAAACAGTACTGAAATAAAATGAACGTACAGAGTGCATCATTCATGATTTAGAGCTTGTTTATGGAAAAGTGTGTATTTCTGTATTTCAACATGATTTGGAGCTCGTTTTTGAAAAGTGCTTATTTCTGTTTTTCAACACGATTTAGAGCTGGTTTTTGGAAAAGTGTTTATTTCTGCATTTCAATGTTGCAACTTACTGAAAACTGTCCACAGTGTTTCTATCATCCTGATTATACAGTACTGAAATAAAATGAACTTACAGAGTGCATCAGTCATGATTTAGAGCTTGTTTATGGAAAAGTGTGTATTTCTGTATTTCAACATGATTTGGAGCTTGTTTTTGAAAAGTGTTTATTTCTGTTTTTCAACATGATTTAGAGCTTGTTTTTGGAAAAGTGTTTATTTCTGTATTCCAATGTTGCAACTTGCTGAAAACTGTCCACAGTGTTCCTATCATCCTGATTAAACAGTACTGAAATAAAATGAACTTACAGAGTGCATCAGTCATGATTTAGAGCTTGTTTATGGAAAAGTGTGTATTTCTGTATTTCAACATGATTTGGAGCTTGTTTTTGAAAAGTGCTTATTTCTGTATTTCAACATGATTTGGAGCTTGTTTTTGAAAAGTGTTTATTTCTGTTTTTCAACATGATTTAGAGCTTGTTTTTGGAAAAGTGTTTATTTCTGTATTCCAATGTTGCAACTTGCTGAAAACTGTCCACAGTGTTCCTATCATCCTGATTAAACAGTACTGAAATAAAATGAACGTACAGAGTGCATCATTCATGATTTAGAGCTTGTTTATGGAAAAGTGTGTATTTCTGTATTTCAACATGATTTGGAGCTTGTTTTTGAAAAGTGCTTATTTCTGTATTTCAACATGATTTGGAGCTTGTTTTTGAAAAGTGTTTATTTCTGTTTTTCAACATGATTTAGAGCTTGTTTTTGGAAAAGTGTTTATTTCTGTATTCCAATGTTGCAACTTGCTGAAAACTGTCCACAGTGTTCCTATCATCCTGATTAAACAGTACTGAAATAAAATGAACTTACAGAGTGCATCAGTCATGATTTAGAGCTTGTTTATGGAAAAGTGTGTATTTCTGTATTTCAACATGATTTGGAGCTTGTTTTTGAAAAGTGCTTATTTCTGTATTTCAACATGATTTGGAGCTTGTTTTTGAAAAGTGTTTATTTCTGTTTTTCAACATGATTTAGAGCTTGTTTTTGGAAAAGTGTTTATTTCTGTATTCCAATGTTGCAACTTGCTGAAAACTGTCCACAGTGTTCCTATCATCCTGATTAAACAGTACTGAAATAAAATGAACGTACAGAGTGCATCAGTCATGATTTAGAGCTTGTTTATGGAAAAGTGTGTATTTCTGTATTTCAACATGGTTTGGAGCTTGTTTTTGAAAAGTGCTTATTTCTGTATTTCAACATGATTTGGAGCTTGTTTTTGAAAAGTGTTTATTTCTGTTTTTCAACATGATTTAGAGCTTGTTTTTGGAAAAGTGTTTATTTCTGTATTCCAATGTTGCAACTTGCTGAAAACTGTCCACAGTGTTCCTATCATCCTGATTAAACAGTACTGAAATAAAATGAACGTACAGAGTGCATCATTCATGATTTAGAGCTTGTTTATGGAAAAGTGTGTATTTCTGTATTTCAACATGATTTGGAGCTTGTTTTTGAAAAGTGCTTATTTCTGTATTTCAACATGATTTGGAGCTTGTTTTTGGAAAAGTGTTTATTTCTGTATTCCAATGTTGCAACTTGCTGAAAACTGTCCACAGTGTTCCTATCATCCTGATTAAACAGTACTGAAATAAAATGAACGTACAGAGTGCATCATTCATGATTTAGAGCTTGTTTATGGAAAAGTGTGTATTTCTGTATTTCAACATGATTTGGAGCTTGTTTTTGAAAAGTGTTTATTTCTGTTTTTCAACATGATTTAGAGCTTGTTTTTGGAAAAGTTTTTATTTCTGTATTCCAATGTTGCAACTTGCTGAAAACTGTCCACAGTGTTCCTATCATCCTGATTAAACAGTACTGAAATAAAATGAACTTACAGAGTGCATCAGTCATGATTTAGAGCTTGTTTATGGAAAAGTGTGTATTTCTGTATTTCAACATGGTTTGGAGCTTGTTTTTGAAAAGTGCTTATTTCTGTATTTCAACATGATTTGGAGCTTGTTTTTGAAAAGTGTTTATTTCTGTTTTTCAACATGATTTAGAGCTTGTTTTTGGAAAAGTGTTTATTTCTGTATTCCAATGTTGCAACTTGCTGAAAACTGTCCACAGTGTTCCTATCATCCTGATTAAACAGTACTGAAATAAAATGAACGTACAGAGTGCATCATTCATGATTTAGAGCTTGTTTATGGAAAAGTGTGTATTTCTGTATTTCAACATGATTTGGAGCTTGTTTTTGAAAAGTGCTTATTTCTGTATTTCAACATGATTTGGAGCTTGTTTTTGAAAAGTGTTTATTTCTGTTTTTCAACATGATTTAGAGCTTGTTTTTGGAAAAGTGTTTATTTCTGTATTCCAATGTTGCAACTTGCTGAAAACTGTCCACAGTGTTCCTATCATCCTGATTAAACAGTACTGAAATAAAATGAACGTACAGAGTGCATCATTCATGATTTAGAGCTTGTTTATGGAAAAGTGTGTATTTCTGTATTTCAACATGATTTGGAGCTTGTTTTTGAAAAGTGTTTATTTCTGTTTTTCAACATGATTTAGAGCTTGTTTTTGGAAAAGTGTTTATTTCTGTATTCCAATGTTGCAACTTGCTGAAAACTGTCCACAGTGTTCCTATCATCCTGATTAAACAGTACTGAAATAAAATGAACTTACAGAGTGCATCAGTCATGATTTAGAGCTTGTTTATGGAAAAGTGTGTATTTCTGTATTTCAACATGATTTGGAGCTTGTTTTTGAAAAGTGCTTATTTCTGTATTTCAACATGATTTGGAGCTTGTTTTTGAAAAGTGTTTATTTCTGTTTTTCAACATGATTTAGAGCTTGTTTTTGGAAAAGTGTTTATTTCTGTATTCCAATGTTGCAACTTGCTGAAAACTGTCCACAGTGTTCCTATCATCCTGATTAAACAGTACTGAAATAAAATGAACGTACAGAGTGCATCAGTCATGATTTAGAGCTTGTTTATGGAAAAGTGTGTATTTCTGTATTTCAACATGATTTGGAGCTTGTTTTTGAAAAGTGTTTATTTCTGTTTTTCAACATGATTTAGAGCTTGTTTTTGGAAAAGTGTTTATTTCTGTATTCCAATGTTGCAACTTGCTGAAAACTGTCCACAGTGTTCCTATCATCCTGATTAAACAGTACTGAAATAAAATGAACTTACAGAGTGCATCAGTCATGATTTAGAGCTTGTTTATGGAAAAGTGCTTATTTCTGTATTTCAACATGATTTGGAGCTTGTTTTTGAAAAGTGTTTATTTCTGTTTTTCAACATTATTTAGAGCTTGTTTTTGGAAAAGTGTTTATTTCTGTATTCCAATGTTGCAACTTGCTGAAAACTGTCCACAGTGTTCCTATCATCCTGATTAAACAGTACTGAAATAAAATTAACTTACAGAGTGCATCAGTCATGATTTAGAGCTTGTTTATGGAAAAGTGTGTATTTCTGTATTTCAACATGATTTGGAGCTTGTTTTTGAAAAGTGCTTATTTCTGTATTTCAACATGATTTGGAGCTTGTTTTTGAAAAGTGTTTATTTCTGTTTTTCAACATGATTTAGAGCTTGTTTTTGGAAAAGTGTTTATTTCTGTATTCCAATGTTGCAACTTGCTGAAAACTGTCCACAGTGTTCCTATCATCCTGATTAAACAGCACTGAAATAAAATGAACTTACAGAGTGCATCAGTCATGATTTAGAGCTTGTTTATGGAAAAGTGTGTATTTCTGTATTTCAACATGATTTGGAGCTCGTTTTTGAAAAGTGCTTATTTCTGTTTTTCAACACGATTTAGAGCTTGTTTTTGGAAAAGTGTTTATTTCTGCATTTCAATGTTGCAACTTGCTGAAAACTGTCCACAGTGTTTCTATCATCCTGATTAAACAGTACTGAAATAAAATGAACTTACAGAGTGCATCAGTCATGATTTAGAGCTTGTTTATGGAAAAGTGTGTATTTCTGTATTTCAACATGATTTGGAGCTTGTTTTTGAAAAGTGTTTATTTCTGTTTTTCAACATGATTTAGAGCTTGTTTTTGGAAAAGTGTTTATTTCTGTATTCCAATGTTGCAACTTGCTGAAAACTGTCCACAGTGTTCCTATCATCCTGATTAAACAGTACTGAAATAAAATGAACTTACAGAGTGCATCAGTCATGATTTAGAGCTTGTTTTTTTGGAAAAGTGTGTATTTCTGTATTTCAACATGATTTGGAGCTTGTTTTTGAAAAGTGCTTATTTCTGTATTTCAACATGATTTGGAGCTTGTTTTTGAAAAGTGTTTATTTCTGTTTTTCAACATGATTTAGAGCTTGTTTTTGGAAAAGTGTTTATTTCTGTATTCCAATGTTGCAACTTGCTGAAAACTGTCCACAGTGTTCCTATCATCCTGATTAAACAGTACTGAAATAAAATGAACTTACAGAGTGCATCAGTCATGATTTAGAGCTTGTTTATGGAAAAGGGTGTATTTCTGTATTTCAACATGATTTGGAGCTTGTTTTTGAAAAGTGCTTATTTCTGTATTTCAACATGATTTGGAGCTTGTTTTTGAAAAGTGTTTATTTCTGTTTTTCAACATGATTTAGAGCTTGTTTTTGGAAAAGTGTTTATTTCTGTATTCCAATGTTGCAACTTGCTGAAAACTGTCCACAGTGTTCCTATCATCCTGATTAAACAGTACTGAAATAAAATGAACTTACAGAGTGCATCCGTCATGATTTAGAGCTTGTTTATGGAAAAGTGTGTATTTCTGTATTTCAACATGATTTGGAGCTTGTTTTTGAAAAGTGCTTATTTCTGTATTTCAACATGATTTGGAGCTTGTTTTTGAAAAGTGTTTATTTCTGTTTTTCAACATGATTTAGAGCTTGTTTTTGGAAAAGTGTTTATTTCTGTATTCCAATGTTGCAACTTGCTGAAAACTGTCCACAGTGTTCCTATCATCCTGATTAAACAGTACTGAAATAAAATGAACGTACAGAGTGCATCATTCATGATTTAGAGCTTGTTTATGGAAAAGTGTGTATTTCTGTATTTCAACATGATTTGGAGCTTGTTTTTGAAAAGTGCTTATTTCTGTATTTCAACATGATTTGGAGCTTGTTTTTGAAAGTGTTTATTTCTGTTTTTCAACATGATTTAGAGCTTGTTTTTGGAAAAGTGTTTATTTCTGTATTCCAATGTTGCAACTTGCTGAAAACTGTCCACAGTGTTCCTATCATCCTGATTAAACAGTACTGAAATAAAATGAACGTACAGAGTGCATCATTCATGATTTAGAGCTTGTTTATGGAAAAGTGTGTATTTCTGTATTTCAACATGATTTGGAGCTTGTTTTTGAAAAGTGCTTATTTCTGTTTTTCAACACGATTTAGAGCTGGTTTTTGGAAAAGTGTTTATTTCTGCATTTCAATGTTGCAACTTACTGAAAACTGTCCACAGTGTTTCTATCATCCTGATTATACAGTACTGAAATAAAATGAACTTACAGAGTGCATCAGTCATGATTTAGAGCTTGTTTATGGAAAAGTGTGTATTTCTGTATTTCAACATGATTTGGAGCTTGTTTTTGAAAAGTGTTTATTTCTGTTTTTCAACATGATTTAGAGCTTGTTTTTGGAAAAGTGTTTATTTCTGTATTCCAATGTTGCAACTTGCTGAAAACTGTCCACAGTGTTCCTATCATCCTGATTAAACAGTACTGAAATAAAATGAACTTACAGAGTGCATCAGTCATGATTTAGAGCTTGTTTATGGAAAAGTGTGTATTTCTGTATTTCAACATGATTTGGAGCTTGTTTTTGAAAAGTGCTTATTTCTGTATTTCAACATGATTTGGAGCTTGTTTTTGAAAAGTGTTTATTTCTGTTTTTCAACATGATTTAGAGCTTGATTTTGGAAAAGTGTTTATTTCTGTATTCCAATGTTGCAACTTGCTGAAAACTGTCCACAGTGTTCCTATCATCCTGATTAAACAGTACTGAAATAAAATGAACGTACAGAGTGCATCATTCATGATTTAGAGCTTGTTTATGGAAAAGTGTGTATTTCTGTATTTCAACATGATTTGGAGCTTGTTTTTGAAAAGTGCTTATTTCTGTATTTCAACATGATTTGGAGCTTGTTTTTGAAAAGTGTTTATTTCTGTTTTTCAACATGATTTAGAGCTTGTTTTTGGAAAAGTGTTTATTTCTGTATTCCAATGTTGCAACTTGCTGAAAACTGTCCACAGTGTTCCTATCATCCTGATTAAACAGTACTGAAATAAAATGAACTTACAGAGTGCATCAGTCATGATTTAGAGCTTGTTTATGGAAAAGTGTGTATTTCTGTATTTCAACATGATTTGGAGCTTGTTTTTGAAAAGTGCTTATTTCTGTATTTCAACATGATTTGGAGCTTGTTTTTGAAAAGTGTTTATTTCTGTTTTTCAACATGATTTAGAGCTTGTTTTTGGAAAAGTGTTTATTTCTGTATTCCAATGTTGCAACTTGCTGAAAACTGTCCACAGTGTTCCTATCATCCTGATTAAACAGTACTGAAATAAAATGAACGTACAGAGTGCATCAGTCATGATTTAGAGCTTGTTTATGGAAAAGTGTGTATTTCTGTATTTCAACATGGTTTGGAGCTTGTTTTTGAAAAGTGCTTATTTCTGTATTTCAACATGATTTGGAGCTTGTTTTTGAAAAGTGTTTATTTCTGTTTTTCAACATGATTTAGAGCTTGTTTTTGGAAAAGTGTTTATTTCTGTATTCCAATGTTGCAACTTGCTGAAAACTGTCCACAGTGTTCCTATCATCCTGATTAAACAGTACTGAAATAAAATGAACGTACAGAGTGCATCATTCATGATTTAGAGCTTGTTTATGGAAAAGTGTGTATTTCTGTATTTCAACATGATTTGGAGCTTGTTTTTGAAAAGTGCTTATTTCTGTATTTCAACATGATTTGGAGCTTGTTTTTGAAAAGTGTTTATTTCTGTTTTTCAACATGATTTAGAGCTTGTTTTTGGAAAAGTGTTTATTTCTGTATTCCAATGTTGCAACTTGCTGAAAACTGTCCACAGTGTTCCTATCATCCTGATTAAACAGTACTGAAATAAAATGAACGTACAGAGTGCATCATTCATGATTTAGAGCTTGTTTATGGAATAGTGTGTATTTCTGTATTTCAACATGATTTGGAGCTTGTTTTTGAAAAGTGTTTATTTCTGTTTTTCAACATGATTTAGAGCTTGTTTTTGGAAAAGTTTTTATTTCTGTATTCCAATTTTGCAACTTGCTGAAAACTGTCCACAGTGTTCCTATCATCCTGATTAAACAGTACTGAAATAAAATGAACTTACAGAGTGCATCAGTCATGATTTAGAGCTTGTTTATGGAAAAGTGTGTATTTCTGTATTTCAACATGGTTTGGAGCTTGTTTTTGAAAAGTGCTTATTTCTGTATTTCAACATGATTTGGAGCTTGTTTTTGAAAAGTGTTTATTTCTGTTTTTCAACATGATTTAGAGCTTGTTTTTGGAAAAGTGTTTATTTCTGTATTCCAATGTTGCAACTTGCTGAAAACTGTCCACAGTGTTCCTATCATCCTGATTAAACAGTACTGAAATAAAATGAACGTACAGAGTGCATCATTCATGATTTAGAGCTTGTTTATGGAAAAGTGTGTATTTCTGTATTTCAACATGATTTGGAGCTTGTTTTTGAAAAGTGCTTATTTCTGTATTTCAACATGATTTGGAGCTTGTTTTTGAAAAGTGTTTATTTCTGTTTTTCAACATGATTTAGAGCTTGTTTTTGGAAAAGTGTTTATTTCTGTATTCCAATGTTGCAACTTGCTGAAAACTGTCCACAGTGTTCCTATCATCCTGATTAAACAGTACTGAAATAAAATGAACGTACAGAGTGCATCATTCATGATTTAGAGCTTGTTTATGGAAAAGTGTGTATTTCTGTATTTCAACATGATTTGGAGCTTGTTTTTGAAAAGTGTTTATTTCTGTTTTTCAACATGATTTAGAGCTTGTTTTTGGAAAAGTGTTTATTTCTGTATTCCAATGTTGCAACTTGCTGAAAACTGTCCACAGTGTTCCTATCATCCTGATTAAACAGTACTGAAATAAAATGAACTTACAGAGTGCATCAGTCATGATTTAGAGCTTGTTTATGGAAAAGTGTGTATTTCTGTATTTCAACATGATTTGGAGCTTGTTTTTGAAAAGTGCTTATTTCTGTATTTCAACATGATTTGGAGCTTGTTTTTGAAAAGTGTTTATTTCTGTTTTTCAACATGATTTAGAGCTTGTTTTTGGAAAAGTGTTTATTTCTGTATTCCAATGTTGCAACTTGCTGAAAACTGTCCACAGTGTTCCTATCATCCTGATTAAACAGTACTGAAATAAAATGAACGTACAGAGTGCATCAGTCATGATTTAGAGCTTGTTTATGGAAAAGTGTGTATTTCTGTATTTCAACATGATTTGGAGCTTGTTTTTGAAAAGTGTTTATTTCTGTTTTTCAACATGATTTAGAGCTTGTTTTTGGAAAAGTGTTTATTTCTGTATTCCAATGTTGCAACTTGCTGAAAACTGTCCACAGTGTTCCTATCATCCTGATTAAACAGTACTGAAATAAAATGAACTTACAGAGTGCATCAGTCATGATTTAGAGCTTGTTTATGGAAAAGTGCTTATTTCTGTATTTCAACATGATTTGGAGCTTGTTTTTGAAAAGTGTTTATTTCTGTTTTTCAACATTATTTAGAGCTTGTTTTTGGAAAAGTGTTTATTTCTGTATTCCAATGTTGCAACTTGCTGAAAACTGTCCACAGTGTTCCTATCATCCTGATTAAACAGTACTGAAATAAAATTAACTTACAGAGTGCATCAGTCATGATTTAGAGCTTGTTTATGGAAAAGTGTGTATTTCTGTATTTCAACATGATTTGGAGCTTGTTTTTGAAAAGTGCTTATTTCTGTATTTCAACATGATTTGGAGCTTGTTTTTGAAAAGTGTTTATTTCTGTTTTTCAACATGATTTAGAGCTTGTTTTTGGAAAAGTGTTTATTTCTGTATTCCAATGTTGCAACTTGCTGAAAACTGTCCACAGTGTTCCTATCATCCTGATTAAACAGCACTGAAATAAAATTAACTTACAGAGTGCATCAGTCATGATTTAGAGCTTGTTTATGGAAAAGTGTGTATTTCTGTATTTCAACATGATTTGGAGCTCGTTTTTGAAAAGTGCTTATTTCTGTTTTTCAACACGATTTAGAGCTTGTTTTTGGAAAAGTTTTTATTTCTGTATTCCAATTTTGCAACTTGCTGAAAACTGTCCACAGTGTTCCTATCATCCTGATTAAACAGTACTGAAATAAAATGAACTTACAGAGTGCATCAGTCATGATTTAGAGCTTGTTTATGGAAAAGTGTGTATTTCTGTATTTCAACATGGTTTGGAGCTTGTTTTTGAAAAGTGCTTATTTCTGTATTTCAACATGATTTGGAGCTTGTTTTTGAAAAGTGTTTATTTCTGTTTTTCAACATGATTTAGAGCTTGTTTTTGGAAAAGTGTTTATTTCTGTATTCCAATGTTGCAACTTGCTGAAAACTGTCCACAGTGTTCCTATCATCCTGATTAAACAGTACTGAAATAAAATGAACGTACAGAGTGCATCATTCATGATTTAGAGCTTGTTTATGGAAAAGTGTGTATTTCTGTATTTCAACATGATTTGGAGCTTGTTTTTGAAAAGTGCTTATTTCTGTATTTCAACATGATTTGGAGCTTGTTTTTGAAAAGTGTTTATTTCTGTTTTTCAACATGATTTAGAGCTTGTTTTTGGAAAAGTGTTTATTTCTGTATTCCAATGTTGCAACTTGCTGAAAACTGTCCACAGTGTTCCTATCATCCTGATTAAACAGTACTGAAATAAAATGAACGTACAGAGTGCATCATTCATGATTTAGAGCTTGTTTATGGAAAAGTGTGTATTTCTGTATTTCAACATGATTTGGAGCTTGTTTTTGAAAAGTGTTTATTTCTGTTTTTCAACATGATTTAGAGCTTGTTTTTGGAAAAGTGTTTATTTCTGTATTCCAATGTTGCAACTTGCTGAAAACTGTCCACAGTGTTCCTATCATCCTGATTAAACAGTACTGAAATAAAATGAACTTACAGAGTGCATCAGTCATGATTTAGAGCTTGTTTATGGAAAAGTGTGTATTTCTGTATTTCAACATGATTTGGAGCTTGTTTTTGAAAAGTGCTTATTTCTGTATTTCAACATGATTTGGAGCTTGTTTTTGAAAAGTGTTTATTTCTGTTTTTCAACATGATTTAGAGCTTGTTTTTGGAAAAGTGTTTATTTCTGTATTCCAATGTTGCAACTTGCTGAAAACTGTCCACAGTGTTCCTATCATCCTGATTAAACAGTACTGAAATAAAATGAACGTACAGAGTGCATCAGTCATGATTTAGAGCTTGTTTATGGAAAAGTGTGTATTTCTGTATTTCAACATGATTTGGAGCTTGTTTTTGAAAAGTGTTTATTTCTGTTTTTCAACATGATTTAGAGCTTGTTTTTGGAAAAGTGTTTATTTCTGTATTCCAATGTTGCAACTTGCTGAAAACTGTCCACAGTGTTCCTATCATCCTGATTAAACAGTACTGAAATAAAATGAACTTACAGAGTGCATCAGTCATGATTTAGAGCTTGTTTATGGAAAAGTGCTTATTTCTGTATTTCAACATGATTTGGAGCTTGTTTTTGAAAAGTGTTTATTTCTGTTTTTCAACATTATTTAGAGCTTGTTTTTGGAAAAGTGTTTATTTCTGTATTCCAATGTTGCAACTTGCTGAAAACTGTCCACAGTGTTCCTATCATCCTGATTAAACAGTACTGAAATAAAATTAACTTACAGAGTGCATCAGTCATGATTTAGAGCTTGTTTATGGAAAAGTGTGTATTTCTGTATTTCAACATGATTTGGAGCTTGTTTTTGAAAAGTGCTTATTTCTGTATTTCAACATGATTTGGAGCTTGTTTTTGAAAAGTGTTTATTTCTGTTTTTCAACATGATTTAGAGCTTGTTTTTGGAAAAGTGTTTATTTCTGTATTCCAATGTTGCAACTTGCTGAAAACTGTCCACAGTGTTCCTATCATCCTGATTAAACAGCACTGAAATAAAATTAACTTACAGAGTGCATCAGTCATGATTTAGAGCTTGTTTATGGAAAAGTGTGTATTTCTGTATTTCAACATGATTTGGAGCTCGTTTTTGAAAAGTGCTTATTTCTGTTTTTCAACACGATTTAGAGCTTGTTTTTGGAAAAGTGTTTATTTCTGCATTTCAATGTTGCAACTTGCTGAAAACTGTCCACAGTGTTTCTATCATCCTGATTAAACAGTACTGAAATAAAATGAACTTACAGAGTGCATCAGTCATGATTTAGAGCTTGTTTATGGAAAAGTGTGTATTTCTGTATTTCAACATGATTTGGAGCTTGTTTTTGAAAAGTGTTTATTTCTGTTTTTCAACATGATTTAGAGCTTGTTTTTGGAAAAGTGTTTATTTCTGTATTCCAATGTTGCAACTTGCTGAAAACTGTCCACAGTGTTCCTATCATCCTGATTAAACAGTACTGAAATAAAATGAACTTACAGAGTGCATCAGTCATGATTTAGAGCTTGTTTTTTTGGAAAAGTGTGTATTTCTGTATTTCAACATGATTTGGAGCTTGTTTTTGAAAAGTGCTTATTTCTGTATTTCAACATGATTTGGAGCTTGTTTTTGAAAAGTGTTTATTTCTGTTTTTCAACATGATTTAGAGCTTGTTTTTGGAAAAGTGTTTATTTCTGTATTCCAATGTTGCAACTTGCTGAAAACTGTCCACAGTGTTCCTATCATCCTGATTAAACAGTACTGAAATAAAATGAACGTACAGAGTGCATCAGTCATGATTTAGAGCTTGTTTATGGAAAAGTGTGTATTTCTGTATTTCAACATGGTTTGGAGCTTGTTTTTGAAAAGTGCTTATTTCTGTATTTCAAACATGATTTGGAGCTTGTTTTTGAAAAGTGTTTATTTCTGTTTTTCAACATGATTTAGAGCTTGTTTTTGGAAAAGTGTTTATTTCTGTGTTCCAATGTTGCAACTTGCTGAAAACTGTCCACAGTGTTCCTATCATCCTGATTAAACAGTACTGAAATAAAATTAACTTACAGAGTGCATCAGTCATGATTTAGAGCTTGTTTATGGAAAAGTGTGTATTTCTGTATTTCAACATGATTTGGAGCTCGTTTTTGAAAAGTGCTTATTTCTGTTTTTCAACACGATTTAGAGCTTGTTTTTGGAAAAGTGTTTATTTCTGCATTTCAATGTTGCAACTTGCTGAAAACTGTCCACAGTGTTTCTATCATCCTGATTAAACAGTACTGAAATAAAATGAACTTACAGAGTGCATCAGTCATGATTTAGAGCTTGTTTATGGAAAAGTGTGTATTTCTGTATTTCAACATGATTTGGAGCTTGTTTTTGAAAAGTGTTTATTTCTGTTTTTCAACATGATTTAGAGCTTGTTTTTGGAAAAGTGTTTATTTCTGTATTCCAATGTTGCAACTTGCTGAAAACTGTCCACAGTGTTCCTATCATCCTGATTAAGCAGTACTGAAATAAAATGAACTTACAGAGTGCATCAGTCATGATTTAGAGCTTGTTTATGGAAAAGTGTGTATTTCTGTATTTCAACATGATTTGGAGCTTGTTTTTGAAAAGTGCTTATTTCTGTATTTCAACATGATTTGGAGCTTGTTTTTGAAAAGTGTTTATTTCTGTTTTTCAACATGATTTAGAGCTTGTTTTTGGAAAAGTGTTTATTTCTGTATTCCAATGTTGCAACTTGCTGAAAACTGTCCACAGTGTTCCTATCATCCTGATTAAACAGTACTGAAATAAAATGAACGTACAGAGTGCATCATTCATGATTTAGAGCTTGTTTATGGAAAAGTGTGTATTTCTGTATTTCAACATGATTTGGAGCTTGTTTTTGAAAAGTGCTTATTTCTGTATTTCAACATGATTTGGAGCTTGTTTTTGAAAGTGTTTATTTCTGTTTTTCAACATGATTTAGAGCTTGTTTTTGGAAAAGTGTTTATTTCTGTATTCCAATGTTGCAACTTGCTGAAAACTGTCCACAGTGTTCCTATCATCCTGATTAAACAGTACTGAAATAAAATGAACGTACAGAGTGCATCATTCATGATTTAGAGCTTGTTTATGGAAAAGTGTGTATTTCTGTATTTCAACATGATTTGGAGCTCGTTTTTGAAAAGTGCTTATTTCTGTTTTTCAACACGATTTAGAGCTGGTTTTTGGAAAAGTGTTTATTTCTGCATTTCAATGTTGCAACTTACTGAAAACTGTCCACAGTGTTTCTATCATCCTGATTATACAGTACTGAAATAAAATGAACTTACAGAGTGCATCAGTCATGATTTAGAGCTTGTTTATGGAAAAGTGTGTATTTCTGTATTTCAACATGATTTGGAGCTTGTTTTTGAAAAGTGTTTATTTCTGTTTTTCAACATGATTTAGAGCTTGTTTTTGGAAAAGTGTTTATTTCTGTATTCCAATGTTGCAACTTGCTGAAAACTGTCCACAGTGTTCCTATCATCCTGATTAAACAGTACTGAAATAAAATGAACTTACAGAGTGCATCAGTCATGATTTAGAGCTTGTTTATGGAAAAGTGTGTATTTCTGTATTTCAACATGATTTGGAGCTTGTTTTTGAAAAGTGCTTATTTCTGTATTTCAACATGATTTGGAGCTTGTTTTTGAAAAGTGTTTATTTCTGTTTTTCAACATGATTTAGAGCTTGTTTTTGGAAAAGTGTTTATTTCTGTATTCCAATGTTGCAACTTGCTGAAAACTGTCCACAGTGTTCCTATCATCCTGATTAAACAGTACTGAAATAAAATGAACGTACAGAGTGCATCATTCATGATTTAGAGCTTGTTTATGGAAAAGTGTGTATTTCTGTATTTCAACATGATTTGGAGCTTGTTTTTGAAAAGTGCTTATTTCTGTATTTCAACATGATTTGGAGCTTGTTTTTGAAAAGTGTTTATTTCTGTTTTTCAACATGATTTAGAGCTTGTTTTTGGAAAAGTGTTTATTTCTGTATTCCAATGTTGCAACTTGCTGAAAACTGTCCACAGTGTTCCTATCATCCTGATTAAACAGTACTGAAATAAAATGAACTTACAGAGTGCATCAGTCATGATTTAGAGCTTGTTTATGGAAAAGTGTGTATTTCTGTATTTCAACATGATTTGGAGCTTGTTTTTGAAAAGTGCTTATTTCTGTATTTCAACATGATTTGGAGCTTGTTTTTGAAAAGTGTTTATTTCTGTTTTTCAACATGATTTAGAGCTTGTTTTTGGAAAAGTGTTTATTTCTGTATTCCAATGTTGCAACTTGCTGAAAACTGTCCACAGTGTTCCTATCATCCTGATTAAACAGTACTGAAATAAAATGAACGTACAGAGTGCATCAGTCATGATTTAGAGCTTGTTTATGGAAAAGTGTGTATTTCTGTATTTCAACATGGTTTGGAGCTTGTTTTTGAAAAGTGCTTATTTCTGTATTTCAACATGATTTGGAGCTTGTTTTTGAAAAGTGTTTATTTCTGTTTTTCAACATGATTTAGAGCTTGTTTTTGGAAAAGTGTTTATTTCTGTATTCCAATGTTGCAACTTGCTGAAAACTGTCCACAGTGTTCCTATCATCCTGATTAAACAGTACTGAAATAAAACGAACGTACAGAGTGCATCATTCATGATTTAGAGCTTGTTTATGGAAAAGTGTGTATTTCTGTATTTCAACATGATTTGGAGCTTGTTTTTGAAAAGTGCTTATTTCTGTATTTCAACATGATTTGGAGCTTGTTTTTGAAAAGTGTTTATTTCTGTTTTTCAACATGATTTAGAGCTTGTTTTTGGAAAAGTGTTTATTTCTGTATTCCAATGTTGCAACTTGCTGAAAACTGTCCACAGTGTTCCTATCATCCTGATTAAACAGTACTGAAATAAAATGAACGTACAGAGTGCATCATTCATGATTTAGAGCTTGTTTATGGAAAAGTGTGTATTTCTGTATTTCAACATGATTTGGAGCTTGTTTTTGAAAAGTGTTTATTTCTGTTTTTCAACATGATTTAGAGCTTGTTTTTGGAAAAGTTTTTATTTCTGTATTCCAATGTTGCAACTTGCTGAAAACTGTCCACAGTGTTCCTATCATCCTGATTAAACAGTACTGAAATAAAATGAACTTACAGAGTGCATCAGTCATGATTTAGAGCTTGTTTATGGAAAAGTGTGTATTTCTGTATTTCAACATGGTTTGGAGCTTGTTTTTGAAAAGTGCTTATTTCTGTATTTCAACATGATTTGGAGCTTGTTTTTGAAAAGTGTTTATTTCTGTTTTTCAACATGATTTAGAGCTTGTTTTTGGAAAAGTGTTTATTTCTGTATTCCAATGTTGCAACTTGCTGAAAACTGTCCACAGTGTTCCTATCATCCTGATTAAACAGTACTGAAATAAAATGAACGTACAGAGTGCATCATTCATGATTTAGAGCTTGTTTATGGAAAAGTGTGTATTTCTGTATTTCAACATGATTTGGAGCTTGTTTTTGAAAAGTGCTTATTTCTGTATTTCAACATGATTTGGAGCTTGTTTTTGAAAAGTGTTTATTTCTGTTTTTCAACATGATTTAGAGCTTGTTTTTGGAAAAGTGTTTATTTCTGTATTCCAATGTTGCAACTTGCTGAAAACTGTCCACAGTGTTCCTATCATCCTGATTAAACAGTACTGAAATAAAATGAACGTACAGAGTGCATCATTCATGATTTAGAGCTTGTTTATGGAAAAGTGTGTATTTCTGTATTTCAACATGATTTGGAGCTTGTTTTTGAAAAGTGTTTATTTCTGTTTTTCAACATGATTTAGAGCTTGTTTTTGGAAAAGTGTTTATTTCTGTATTCCAATGTTGCAACTTGCTGAAAACTGTCCACAGTGTTCCTATCATCCTGATTAAACAGTACTGAAATAAAATGAACGTACAGAGTGCATCATTCATGATTTAGAGCTTGTTTATGGAAAAGTGTGTATTTCTGTATTTCAACATGATTTGGAGCTTGTTTTTGAAAAGTGTTTATTTCTGTTTTTCAACATGATTTAGAGCTTGTTTTTGGAAAAGTGTTTATTTCTGTATTCCAATGTTGCAACTTGCTGAAAACTGTCCACAGTGTTCCTATCATCCTGATTAAACAGTACTGAAATAAAATGAACTTACAGAGTGCATCAGTCATGATTTAGAGCTTGTTTATGGAAAAGTGTGTATTTCTGTATTTCAACATGATTTGGAGCTTGTTTTTGAAAAGTGCTTATTTCTGTATTTCAACATGATTTGGAGCTTGTTTTTGAAAAGTGTTTATTTCTGTTTTTCAACATGATTTAGAGCTTGTTTTTGGAAAAGTGTTTATTTCTGTATTCCAATGTTGCAACTTGCTGAAAACTGTCCACAGTGTTCCTATCATCCTGATTAAACAGTACTGAAATAAAATGAACGTACAGAGTGCATCAGTCATGATTTAGAGCTTGTTTATGGAAAAGTGTGTATTTCTGTATTTCAACATGGTTTGGAGCTTGTTTTTGAAAAGTGCTTATTTCTGTATTTCAACATGATTTGGAGCTTGTTTTTGAAAAGTGTTTATTTCTGTTTTTCAACATGATTTAGAGCTTGTTTTTGGAAAAGTGTTTATTTCTGTATTCCAATGTTGCAACTTGCTGAAAACTGTCCACAGTGTTCCTATCATCCTGATTAAACAGTACTGAAATAAAATTAACTTACAGAGTGCATCAGTCATGATTTAGAGCTTGTTTATGGAAAAGTGTGTATTTCTGTATTTCAACATGATTTGGAGCTCGTTTTTGAAAAGTGCTTATTTCTGTTTTTCAACACGATTTAGAGCTTGTTTTTGGAAAAGTGTTTATTTCTGCATTTCAATGTTGCAACTTGCTGAAAACTGTCCACAGTGTTTCTATCATCCTGATTAAACAGTACTGAAATAAAATGAACTTACAGAGTGCATCAGTCATGATTTAGAGCTTGTTTATGGAAAAGTGTGTATTTCTGTATTTCAACATGATTTGGAGCTTGTTTTTGAAAAGTGCTTATTTCTGTATTTCAACATGATTTGGAGCTTGTTTTTGAAAAGTGTTTATTTCTGTTTTTCAACATGATTTAGAGCTTGTTTTTGGAAAAGTGTTTATTTCTGTATTCCAATGTTGCAACTTGCTGAAAACTGTCCACAGTGTTCCTATCATCCTGATTAAACAGTACTGAAATAAAATGAACGTACAGAGTGCATCATTCATGATTTAGAGCTTGTTTATGGAAAAGTGTGTATTTCTGTATTTCAACATGGTTTGGAGCTTGTTTTTGAAAAGTGCTTATTTCTGTATTTCAACATGATTTGGAGCTTGTTTTTGAAAAGTGTTTATTTCTGTTTTTCAACATGATTTAGAGCTTGTTTTTGGAAAAGTGTTTATTTCTGTATTCCAATGTTGCAACTTGCTGAAAACTGTCCACAGTGTTCCTATCATCCTGATTAAACAGTACTGAAATAAAATTAACTTACAGAGTGCATCAGTCATGATTTAGAGCTTGTTTATGGAAAAGTGTGTATTTCTGTATTTCAACATGATTTGGAGCTCGTTTTTGAAAAGTGCTTATTTCTGTTTTTCAACACGATTTAGAGCTTGTTTTTGGAAAAGTGTTTATTTCTGCATTTCAATGTTGCAACTTGCTGAAAACTGTCCACAGTGTTTCTATCATCCTGATTAAACAGTACTGAAATAAAATGAACTTACAGAGTGCATCAGTCATGATTTAGAGCTTGTTTATGGAAAAGTGTGTATTTCTGTATTTCAACATGATTTGGAGCTTGTTTTTGAAAAGTGCTTATTTCTGTATTTCAACATGATTTGGAGCTTGTTTTTGAAAAGTGTTTATTTCTGTTTTTCAACATGATTTAGAGCTTGTTTTTGGAAAAGTGTTTATTTCTGTATTCCAATGTTGCAACTTGCTGAAAACTGTCCACAGTGTTCCTATCATCCTGATTAAACAGTACTGAAATAAAATGAACGTACAGAGTGCATCATTCATGATTTAGAGCTTGTTTATGGAAAAGTGTGTATTTCTGTATTTCAACATGATTTGGAGCTTGTTTTTGAAAAGTGTTTATTTCTGTTTTTCAACATGATTTAGAGCTTGTTTTTGGAAAAGTGTTTATTTCTGTATTCCAATGTTGCAACTTGCTGAAAACTGTCCACAGTGTTCCTATCATCCTGATTAAACAGTACTGAAATAAAATGAACTTACAGAGTGCATCAGTCATGATTTAGAGCTTGTTTATGGAAAAGTGTGTATTTCTGTATTTCAACATGATTTGGAGCTTGTTTTTGAAAAGTGCTTATTTCTGTATTTCAACATGATTTGGAGCTTGTTTTTGAAAAGTGTTTATTTCTGTTTTTCAACATGATTTAGAGCTTGTTTTTGGAAAAGTGTTTATTTCTGTATTCCAATGTTGCAACTTGCTGAAAACTGTCCACAGTGTTCCTATCATCCTGATTAAACAGTACTGAAATAAAATGAACGTACAGAGTGCATCAGTCATGATTTAGAGCTTGTTTATGGAAAAGTGTGTATTTCTGTATTTCAACATGGTTTGGAGCTTGTTTTTGAAAAGTGCTTATTTCTGTATTTCAACATGATTTGGAGCTTGTTTTTGAAAAGTGTTTATTTCTGTTTTTCAACATGATTTAGAGCTTGTTTTTGGAAAAGTGTTTATTTCTGTATTCCAATGTTGCAACTTGCTGAAAACTGTCCACAGTGTTCCTATCATCCTGATTAAACAGTACTGAAATAAAATTAACTTACAGAGTGCATCAGTCATGATTTAGAGCTTGTTTATGGAAAAGTGTGTATTTCTGTATTTCAACATGATTTGGAGCTCGTTTTTGAAAAGTGCTTATTTCTGTTTTTCAACACGATTTAGAGCTTGTTTTTGGAAAAGTGTTTATTTCTGCATTTCAATGTTGCAACTTGCTGAAAACTGTCCACAGTGTTTCTATCATCCTGATTAAACAGTACTGAAATAAAATGAACTTACAGAGTGCATCAGTCATGATTTAGAGCTTGTTTATGGAAAAGTGTGTATTTCTGTATTTCAACATGATTTGGAGCTTGTTTTTGAAAAGTGCTTATTTCTGTATTTCAACATGATTTGGAGCTTGTTTTTGAAAAGTGTTTATTTCTGTTTTTCAACATGATTTAGAGCTTGTTTTTGGAAAAGTGTTTATTTCTGTATTCCAATGTTGCAACTTGCTGAAAACTGTCCACAGTGTTCCTATCATCCTGATTAAACAGTACTGAAATAAAATGAACGTACAGAGTGCATCATTCATGATTTAGAGCTTGTTTATGGAAAAGTGTGTATTTCTGTATTTCAACATGGTTTGGAGCTTGTTTTTGAAAAGTGCTTATTTCTGTATTTCAACATGATTTGGAGCTTGTTTTTGAAAAGTGTTTATTTCTGTTTTTCAACATGATTTAGAGCTTGTTTTTGGAAAAGTGTTTATTTCTGTATTCCAATGTTGCAACTTGCTGAAAACTGTCCACAGTGTTCCTATCATCCTGATTAAACAGTACTGAAATAAAATTAACTTACAGAGTGCATCAGTCATGATTTAGAGCTTGTTTATGGAAAAGTGTGTATTTCTGTATTTCAACATGATTTGGAGCTCGTTTTTGAAAAGTGCTTATTTCTGTTTTTCAACACGATTTAGAGCTTGTTTTTGGAAAAGTGTTTATTTCTGCATTTCAATGTTGCAACTTGCTGAAAACTGTCCACAGTGTTTCTATCATCCTGATTAAACAGTACTGAAATAAAATGAACTTACAGAGTGCATCAGTCATGATTTAGAGCTTGTTTATGGAAAAGTGTGTATTTCTGTATTTCAACATGATTTGGAGCTTGTTTTTGAAAAGTGCTTATTTCTGTATTTCAACATGATTTGGAGCTTGTTTTTGAAAAGTGTTTATTTCTGTTTTTCAACATGATTTAGAGCTTGTTTTTGGAAAAGTGTTTATTTCTGTATTCCAATGTTGCAACTTGCTGAAAACTGTCCACAGTGTTCCTATCATCCTGATTAAACAGTACTGAAATAAAATGAACGTACAGAGTGCATCATTCATGATTTAGAGCTTGTTTATGGAAAAGTGTGTATTTCTGTATTTCAACATGATTTGGAGCTTGTTTTTGAAAAGTGTTTATTTCTGTTTTTCAACATGATTTAGAGCTTGTTTTTGGAAAAGTGTTTATTTCTGTATTCCAATGTTGCAACTTGCTGAAAACTGTCCACAGTGTTCCTATCATCCTGATTAAACAGTACTGAAATAAAATGAACTTACAGAGTGCATCAGTCATGATTTAGAGCTTGTTTATGGAAAAGTGTGTATTTCTGTATTTCAACATGATTTGGAGCTTGTTTTTGAAAAGTGCTTATTTCTGTATTTCAACATGATTTGGAGCTTGTTTTTGAAAAGTGTTTATTTCTGTTTTTCAACATGATTTAGAGCTTGTTTTTGGAAAAGTGTTTATTTCTGTATTCCAATGTTGCAACTTGCTGAAAACTGTCCACAGTGTTCCTATCATCCTGATTAAACAGTACTGAAATAAAATGAACGTACAGAGTGCATCAGTCATGATTTAGAGCTTGTTTATGGAAAAGTGTGTATTTCTGTATTTCAACATGGTTTGGAGCTTGTTTTTGAAAAGTGCTTATTTCTGTATTTCAACATGATTTGGAGCTTGTTTTTGAAAAGTGTTTATTTCTGTTTTTCAACATGATTTAGAGCTTGTTTTTGGAAAAGTGTTTATTTCTGTATTCCAATGTTGCAACTTGCTGAAAACTGTCCACAGTGTTCCTATCATCCTGATTAAACAGTACTGAAATAAAATGAACGTACAGAGTGCATCATTCATGATTTAGAGCTTGTTTATGGAAAAGTGTGTATTTCTGTATTTCAACATGATTTGGAGCTTGTTTTTGAAAAGTGCTTATTTCTGTATTTCAACATGATTTGGAGCTTGTTTTTGAAAAGTGTTTATTTCTGTTTTTCAACATGATTTAGAGCTTGTTTTTGGAAAAGTGTTTATTTCTGTATTCCAATGTTGCAACTTGCTGAAAACTGTCCACAGTGTTCCTATCATCCTGATTAAACAGTACTGAAATAAAATGAACGTACAGAGTGCATCATTCATGATTTAGAGCTTGTTTATGGAAAAGTGTGTATTTCTGTATTTCAACATGATTTGGAGCTTGTTTTTGAAAAGTGTTTATTTCTGTTTTTCAACATGATTTAGAGCTTGTTTTTGGAAAAGTGTTTATTTCTGTATTCCAATGTTGCAACTTGCTGAAAACTGTCCACAGTGTTCCTATCATCCTGATTAAACAGTACTGAAATAAAATGAACTTACAGAGTGCATCAGTCATGATTTAGAGCTTGTTTATGGAAAAGTGTGTATTTCTGTATTTCAACATGATTTGGAGCTTGTTTTTGAAAAGTGCTTATTTCTGTATTTCAACATGATTTGGAGCTTGTTTTTGAAAAGTGTTTATTTCTGTTTTTCAACATGATTTAGAGCTTGTTTTTGGAAAAGTGTTTATTTCTGTATTCCAATGTTGCAACTTGCTGAAAACTGTCCACAGTGTTCCTATCATCCTGATTAAACAGTACTGAAATAAAATGAACGTACAGAGTGCATCAGTCATGATTTAGAGCTTGTTTATGGAAAAGTGTTTATTTCTGCATTTCAATGTTGCAACTTGCTGAAAACTGTCCACAGTGTTTCTATCATCCTGATTAAACAGTACTGAAATAAAATTAACTTACAGATTGCATCAGTCATGATTTAGAGCTTGTTTATGGAAAAGTGTGTATTTCTGTATTTCAACAAGATTTGGAGCTTGTTTTTGAAAAGTGCTTATTTCTGTATTTCAACATGATTTGGAGCTTGTTTTTGAAAAGTGTTTATTTCTGTTTTTCAACATGATTTAGAGCTTGTTTTTGGAAAAGTGTTTATTTCTGTATTCCAATGTTGCAACTTGCTGAAAACTGTCCACAGTGTTCCTATCATCCTGATTAAACAGTACTGAAATAAAATGAACTTACAGAGTGCATCAGTCATGATTTAGAGCTTGTTTATGGAAAAGTGTGTATTTCTGTATTTCAACATGATTTGGAGCTTGTTTATGGAAAAGTGTGTATTTCTGTATTTCAACATGATTTGGAGCTTGTTTTTGAAAAGTGCTTATTTCTGTATTTCAACATGATTTGGAGCTTGTTTTTGAAAAGTGTTTATTTCTGTTTTTCAACATGATTTAGAGCTTGTTTTTGGAAAAGTGTTTATTTCTGTATTCCAATGTTGCAACTTGCTGAAAACTGTCCACAGTGTTCCTATCATCCTGATTAAACAGTACTGAAATAAAATGAACGTACAGAGTGCATCATTCATGATTTAGAGCTTGTTTATGGAAAAGTGTGTATTTCTGTATTTCAACATGATTTGGAGCTCGTTTTTGAAAAGTGCTTATTTCTGTTTTTCAACACGATTTAGAGCTTGTTTTTGGAAAAGTGTTTATTTCTGCATTTCAATGTTGCAACTTGCTGAAAACTGTCCACAGTGTTCCTATCATCCTGATTAAACAGTACTGAAATAAAATGAACTTACAGAGTGCATCAGTCATGATTTAGAGCTTGTTTATGGAAAAGTGTGTATTTCTGTATTTCAACATGATTTGGAGCTTGTTTTTGAAAAGTGCTTATTTCTGTATTTCAACATGATTTGGAGCTTGTTTTTGAAAAGTGTTTATTTCTGTTTTTCAACATGATTTAGAGCTTGTTTTTGGAAAAGTGTTTATTTCTGTATTCCAATGTTGCAACTTGCTGAAAACTGTCCACAGTGTTCCTATCATCCTGATTAAACAGTACTGAAATAAAATGAACGTACAGAGTGCATCAGTCATGATTTAGAGCTTGTTTATGGAAAAGTGTGTATTTCTGTATTTCAACATGGTTTGGAGCTTGTTTTTGAAAAGTGCTTATTTCTGTATTTCAACATGATTTGGAGCTTGTTTTTGAAAAGTGTTTATTTCTGTTTTTCAACATGATTTAGAGCTTGTTTTTGGAAAAGTGTTTATTTCTGTATTCCAATGTTGCAACTTGCTGAAAACTGTCCACAGTGTTCCTATCATCCTGATTAAACAGTACTGAAATAAAATGAACGTACAGAGTGCATCATTCATGATTTAGAGCTTGTTTATGGAAAAGTGTGTATTTCTGTATTTCAACATGATTTGGAGCTTGTTTTTGAAAAGTGCTTATTTCTGTATTTCAACATGATTTGGAGCTTGTTTTTGAAAAGTGTTTATTTCTGTTTTTCAACATGATTTAGAGCTTGTTTTTGGAAAAGTGTTTATTTCTGTATTCCAATGTTGCAACTTGCTGAAAACTGTCCACAGTGTTCCTATCATCCTGATTAAACAGTACTGAAATAAAATGAACGTACAGAGTGCATCATTCATGATTTAGAGCTTGTTTATGGAAAAGTGTGTATTTCTGTATTTCAACATGATTTGGAGCTTGTTTTTGAAAAGTGTTTATTTCTGTTTTTCAACATGATTTAGAGCTTGTTTTTGGAAAAGTGTTTATTTCTGTATTCCAATGTTGCAACTTGCTGAAAACTGTCCACAGTGTTCCTATCATCCTGATTAAACAGTACTGAAATAAAATGAACTTACAGAGTGCATCAGTCATGATTTAGAGCTTGTTTATGGAAAAGTGTGTATTTCTGTATTTCAACATGATTTGGAGCTTGTTTTTGAAAAGTGCTTATTTCTGTATTTCAACATGATTTGGAGCTTGTTTTTGAAAAGTGTTTATTTCTGTTTTTCAACATGATTTAGAGCTTGTTTTTGGAAAAGTGTTTATTTCTGTATTCCAATGTTGCAACTTGCTGAAAACTGTCAACAGTGTTTCTATCATCCTGATTAAACAGTACTGAAATAAAATTAACTTACAGAGTGCATCAGTCATGGTTTAGAGCTTGTTTATGGAAAAGTGTGTATTTCTGTATTTCAACATGATTTGGAGCTTGTTTTTGAAAAGTGCTTATTTCTGTATTTCAACATGATTTGGAGCTTGTTTTTGAAAAGTGTTTATTTCTGTTTTTCAACATGATTTAGAGCTTGTTTTTGGAAAAGTGTTTATTTCTGTATTCCAATGTTGCAACTTGCTGAAAACTGTCCACAGTGTTCCTATCATCCTGATTAAACAGTACTGAAATAAAATGAACGTACAGAGTGCATCATTCATGATTTAGAGCTTGTTTATGGAAAAGTGTGTATTTCTGTATTTCAACATGATTTGGAGCTCGTTTTTGAAAAGTGCTTATTTCTGTTTTTCAACATGATTTAGAGCTTGTTTTTGGAAAAGTGTTTATTTCTGTATTCCAATGTTGCAACTTGCTGAAAACTGTCCACAGTGTTCCTATCATCCTGATTAAACAGTACTGAAATAAAATGAACTTACAGAGTGCATCAGTCATGATTTAGAGCTTGTTTATGGAAAAGTGCTTATTTCTGTATTTCAACATGATTTGGAGCTTGTTTTTGAAAAGTGTTTATTTCTGTTTTTCAACATGATTTAGAGCTTGTTTTTGGAAAAGTGTTTATTTCTGTATTCCAATGTTGCAACTTGCTGAAAACTGTCCACAGTGTTCCTATCATCCTGATTAAACAGTACTGAAATAAAATGAACTTACAGAGTGCATCAGTCATGATTTAGAGCTTGTTTATGGAAAAGTGTGTATTTCTGTATTTCAACATGATTTAGAGCTTGTTTTTGGAAAAGTGTTTATTTCTGTATTCCAATGTTGCAACTTGCTGAAAACTGTCCACAGTGTTCCTATCATCCTGATTAAACAGTACTGAAATAAAATGAACTTACAGAGTGCATCAGTCATGATTTAGAGCTTGTTTATGGAAAAGTGTGTATTTCTGTATTTCAACATGATTTGGAGCTTGTTTATGGAAAAGTGTGTATTTCTGTATTTCAACATGATTTGGAGCTTGTTTTTGAAAAGTGCTTATTTCTGTATTTCAACATGATTTGGAGCTTGTTTTTGAAAAGTGTTTATTTCTGTTTTTCAACATGATTTAGAGCTTGTTTTTGGAAAAGTGTTTATTTCTGTATTCCAATGTTGCAACTTGCTGAAAACTGTCCACAGTGTTCCTATCATCCTGATTAAACAGTACTGAAATAAAATGAACGTACAGAGTCCATCATTCATGATTTAGAGCTTGTTTATGGAAAAGTGTGTATTTCTGTATTTCAACATGATTTGGAGCTCGTTTTTGAAAAGTGCTTATTTCTGTTTTTCAACACGATTTAGAGCTTGTTTTTGGAAAAGTGTTTATTTCTGCATTTCAATGTTGCAACTTGCTGAAAACTGTCCACAGTGTTTCTATCATCCTGATTATACAGTACTGAAATAAAATGAACTTACAGAGTGCATCAGTCATGATTTAGAGCTTGTTTATGGAAAAGTGTGTATTTCTGTATTTCAACATGATTTGGAGCTTGTTTTTGAAAAGTGTTTATTTCTGTTTTTCAACATGATTTAGAGCTTGTTTTTGGAAAAGTGTTTATTTCTGTATTCCAATGTTGCAACTTGCTGAAAACTGTCCACAGTGTTCCTATCATCCTGATTAAACAGTACTGAAATAAAATGAACGTACAGAGTGCATCATTCATGATTTAGAGCTTGTTTATGGAAAAGTGTGTATTTCTGTATTTCAACATGATTTGGAGCTTGTTTTTGAAAAGTGCTTATTTCTGTATTTCAACATGATTTGGAGCTTGTTTTTGAAAAGTGTTTATTTCTGTTTTTCAACATGATTTAGAGCTTGTTTTTGGAAAAGTGTTTATTTCTGTATTCCAATGTTGCAACTTGCTGAAAACTGTCCACAGTGTTCCTATCATCCTGATTAAACAGTACTGAAATAAAATGAACGTACAGAGTGCATCATTCATGATTTAGAGCTTGTTTATGGAAAAGTGTGTATTTCTGTATTTCAACATGATTTGGAGCTCGTTTTTGAAAAGTGCTTATTTCTGTTTTTCAACACGATTTAGAGCTTGTTTTTGGAAAAGTGTTTATTTCTGCATTTCAATGTTGCAACTTGCTGAAAACTGTCCACAGTGTTTCTATCATCCTGATTATACAGTACTGAAATAAAATGAACTTACAGAGTGCATCAGTCATGATTTAGAGCTTGTTTATGGAAAAGTGTGTATTTCTGTATTTCAACATGATTTGGAGCTTGTTTTTGAAAAGTGTTTATTTCTGTTTTTCAACATGATTTAGAGCTTGTTTTTGGAAAAGTGTTTATTTCTGTATTCCAATGTTGCAACTTGCTGAAAACTGTCCACAGTGTTCCTATCATCCTGATTAAACAGTACTGAAATAAAATGAACTTACAGAGTGCATCAGTCATGATTTAGAGCTTGTTTATGGAAAAGTGCTTATTTCTGTATTTCAACATGATTTGGAGCTTGTTTTTGAAAAGTGTTTATTTCTGTTTTTCAACATGATTTAGAGCTTGTTTTTGGAAAAGTGTTTATTTCTGTATTCCAATGTTGCAACTTGCTGAAAACTGTCCACAGTGTTCCTATCATCCTGATTAAACAGTACTGAAATAAAATGAACTTACAGAGTGCATCAGTCATGATTTAGAGCTTGTTTATGGAAAAGTGTGTATTTCTGTATTTCAACATGATTTGGAGCTTGTTTTTGAAAAGTGCTTATTTCTGTATTTCAACATGATTTGGAGCTTGTTTTTGAAAAGTGTTTATTTCTGTTTTTCAACATGATTTAGAGCTTGTTTTTGGAAAAGTGTTTATTTCTGTATTCCAATGTTGCAACTTGCTGAAAACTGTCCACAGTGTTCCTATCATCCTGATTAAACAGTACTGAAATAAAATGAACTTACAGAGTGCATCAGTCATGATTTAGAGCTTGTTTATGGAAAAGTGTGTATTTCTGTATTTCAACATGATTTGGAGCTTGTTTTTGAAAAGTGCTTATTTCTGTATTTCAACATGATTTGGAGCTTGTTTTTGAAAAGTGTTTATTTCTGTTTTTCAACATGATTTAGAGCTTGTTTTTGGAAAAGTGTTTATTTCTGTATTCCAATGTTGCAACTTGCTGAAAACTGTCCACAGTGTTCCTATCATCCTGATTAAACAGCACTGAAATAAAATTAACTTACAGAGTGCATCAGTCATGATTTAGAGCTTGTTTATGGAAAAGTGTGTATTTCTGTATTTCAACATGATTTGGAGCTCGTTTTTGAAAAGTGCTTATTTCTGTTTTGCAACACGATTTAGAGCTTGTTTTTGGAAAAGTGTTTATTTCTGCATTTCAATGTTGCAACTTGCTGAAAACTGTCCACAGTGTTTCTATCATCCTGATTAAACAGTACTGAAATAAAATGAACTTACAGAGTGCATCAGTCATGATTTAGAGCTTGTTTATGGAAAAGTGTGTATTTCTGTATTTCAACATGATTTGGAGCTTGTTTTTGAAAAGTGTTTATTTCTGTTTTTCAACATGATTTAGAGCTTGTTTTTGGAAAAGTGTTTATTTCTGTATTCCAATGTTGCAACTTGCTGAAAACTGTCCACAGTGTTCCTATCATCCTGATTAAACAGCACTGAAATAAAATTAACTTACAGAGTGCATCAGTCATGATTTAGAGCTTGTTTATGGAAAAGTGTGTATTTCTGTATTTCAACATGATTTGGAGCTCGTTTTTGAAAAGTGCTTATTTCTGTTTTGCAACACGATTTAGAGCTTGTTTTTGGAAAAGTGTTTATTTCTGCATTTCAATGTTGCAACTTGCTGAAAACTGTCCACAGTGTTTCTATCATCCTGATTAAACAGTACTGAAATAAAATGAACTTACAGAGTGCATCAGTCATGATTTAGAGCTTGTTTATGGAAAAGTGTGTATTTCTGTATTTCAACATGATTTGGAGCTTGTTTTTGAAAAGTGTTTATTTCTGTTTTTCAACATGATTTAGAGCTTGTTTTTGGAAAAGTGTTTATTTCTGTATTCCAATGTTGCAACTTGCTGAAAACTGTCCACAGTGTTCCTATCATCCTGATTAAACAGTACTGAAATAAAATGAACTTACAGAGTGCATCAGTCATGATTTAGAGCTTGTTTATGGAAAAGTGTGTATTTCTGTATTTCAACATGATTTGGAGCTTGTTTTTGAAAAGTGCTTATTTCTGTATTTCAACATGATTTGGAGCTTGTTTTTGAAAAGTGTTTATTTCTGTTTTTCAACATGATTTAGAGCTTGTTTTTGGAAAAGTGTTTATTTCTGAATTCCAATGTCGCAACTTGCTGAAAACTGTCCACAGTGTTCCTATCATCCTGATTAAACAGTACTGAAATAAAATGAACTTACAGAGTGCATCAGTCATGATTTAGAGCTTGTTTATGGAAAAGTGTGTATTTCTGTATTTCAACATGATTTGGAGCTTGTTTTTGAAAAGTGCTTATTTCTGTATTTCAACATGATTTGGAGCTTGTTTTTGAAAAGTGTTTATTTCTGTTTTTCAACATGATTTAGAGCTTGTTTTTGGAAAAGTGTTTATTTCTGTATTCCAATGTTGCAACTTGCTGAAAACTGTCCACAGTGTTCCTATCATCCTGATTAAACAGCACTGAAATAAAATTAACTTACAGAGTGCATCAGTCATGATTTAGAGCTTGTTTATGGAAAAGTGTGTATTTCTGTATTTCAACATGATTTGGAGCTCGTTTTTGAAAAGTGCTTATTTCTGTTTTGCAACACGATTTAGAGCTTGTTTTTGGAAAAGTGTTTATTTCTGCATTTCAATGTTGCAACTTGCTGAAAACTGTCCGCAGTGTTTCTATCATCCTGATTAAACAGTACTGAAATAAAATGAACTTACAGAGTGCATCAGTCATGATTTAGAGCTTGTTTATGGAAAAGTGTGTATTTCTGTATTTCAACATGATTTGGAGCTTGTTTTTGAAAAGTGTTTATTTCTGTTTTTCAACATGATTTAGAGCTTGTTTTTGGAAAAGTGTTTATTTCTGTATTCCAATGTTGCAACTTGCTGAAAACTGTCCACAGTGTTCCTATCATCCTGATTAAACAGTACTGAAATAAAATGAACTTACAGAGTGCATCAGTCATGATTTAGAGCTTGTTTATGGAAAAGTGTGTATTTCTGTATTTCAACATGATTTGGAGCTTGTTTTTGAAAAGTGCTTATTTCTGTATTTCAACATGATTTGGAGCTTGTTTTTGAAAAGTGTTTATTTCTGTTTTTCAACATGATTTAGAGCTTGTTTTTGGAAAAGTGTTTATTTCTGTATTCCAATGTTGCAACTTGCTGAAAACTGTCCACAGTGTTCCTATCATCCTGATTAAACAGCACTGAAATAAAATTAACTTACAGAGTGCATCAGTCATGATTTAGAGCTTGTTTATGGAAAAGTGTGTATTTCTGTATTTCAACATGATTTGGAGCTCGTTTTTGAAAAGTGCTTATTTCTGTTTTGCAACACGATTTAGAGCTTGTTTTTGGAAAAGTGTTTATTTCTGCATTTCAATGTTGCAACTTGCTGAAAACTGTCCACAGTGTTTCTATCATCCTGATTAAACAGTACTGAAATAAAATGAACTTACAGAGTGCATCAGTCATGATTTAGAGCTTGTTTATGGAAAAGTGTGTATTTCTGTATTTCAACATGATTTGGAGCTTGTTTTTGAAAAGTGTTTATTTCTGTTTTTCAACATGATTTAGAGCTTGTTTTTGGAAAAGTGTTTATTTCTGTATTCCAATGTTGCAACTTGCTGAAAACTGTCCACAGTGTTCCTATCATCCTGATTAAACAGTACTGAAATAAAATGAACTTACAGAGTGCATCAGTCATGATTTAGAGCTTGTTTATGGAAAAGTGTGTATTTCTGTATTTCAACATGATTTGGAGCTTGTTTTTGAAAAGTGCTTATTTCTGTATTTCAACATGATTTGGAGCTTGTTTTTGAAAAGTGTTTATTTCTGTTTTTCAACATGATTTAGAGCTTGTTTTTGGAAAAGTGTTTATTTCTGTATTCCAATGTTGCAACTTGCTGAAAACTGTCCACAGTGTTCCTATCATCCTGATTAAACAGTACTGAAATAAAATGAACGTACAGAGTGCATCAGTCATGATTTAGAGCTTGTTTATGGAAAAGTGTGTATTTCTGTATTTCAACATGGTTTGGAGCTTGTTTTTGAAAAGTGCTTATTTCTGTATTTCAACATGATTTGGAGCTTGTTTTTGAAAAGTGTTTATTTCTGTTTTTCAACATGATTTAGAGCTTGTTTTTGGAAAAGTGTTTATTTCTGTATTCCAATGTTGCAACTTGCTGAAAACTGTCCACAGTGTTCCTATCATCCTGATTAAACAGTACTGAAAACAAAATTAACTTACAGAGTGCATCAGTCATGATTTAGAGCTTGTTTATGGAAAAGTGTGTATTTCTGTATTTCAACATGATTTGGAGATTGTTTATGGAAAAGTGTGTATTTCTGTATTTCAACCTGATTTGGAGCTTGTTTTTGAAAAGTGTTTATTTCTGTTTTTCAACATGATTTAGAGCTTGTTTTTGGAAAAGTGTTTATTTCTGTATTCCAATGTTGCAACTTGCTGAAAACTGTCCACAGGGTTCCTATCATCCTGATTAAACAGTACTGAAATAAAATGAACTTACAGAGTGCATCAGTCATGATTTAGAGCTTGTTTATGGAAAAGTGTGTATTTCTGTATTTCAACATGATTTGGAGCTTGTTTTTGAAAAGTGCTTATTTCTGTATTTCAACATGATTTGGAGCTTGTTTTTGAAAAGTGTTTATTTCTGTTTTTCAACATTATTTAGAGCTTGTTTTTGGAAAAGTGTTTATTTCTGTATTCCAATGTTGAAACTTGCTGAAAACTGTCCACAGGGTTCCTATCATCCTGATTAAACAGTACTGAAATAAAATGAACTTACAGAGTGCATCAGTCATGATTTAGAGCTTGTTTATGGAAAAGTGTGTATTTCTGTATTTCAACATGATTTGGAGCTTGTTTTTGAAAAGTGCTTATTTCTGTATTTCAACATGATTTGGAGCTTGTTTTTGAAAAGTGTTTATTTCTGTTTTTCAACATGATTTAGAGCTTGTTTTTGGAAAAGTGTTTATTTCTGTATTCCAATGTTGCAACTTGCTGAAAACTGTCCACAGTGTTCCTATCATCCTGATTAAACAGTACTGAAATAAAATGAACTTACAGAGTGCATCAGTCCTGATTTAGAGCTTGTTTATGGAAAAGTGTGTATTTCTGTATTTCAACATGATTTGGAGCTTGTTTTTGAAAAGTGCTTATTTCTGTATTTCAACATGATTTGGAGCTTGTTTTTGAAAAGTGTTTATTTCTGTTTTTCAACATGATTTAGAGCTTGTTTTTGGAAAAGTGTTTATTTCTGTATTCCAATGTTGCAACTTGCTGAAAACTGTCCACAGTGTTCCTATCATCCTGATTAAACAGTACTGAAATAAAATGAACTTACAGAGTGCATCAGTCATGATTTAGAGCTTGTTTATGGAAAAGTGTGTATTTCTGTATTTCAACATGATTTGGAGCTTGTTTATGGAGAAGTGTGTATTTCTGTATTTCAACATGATTTGGTGCTTGTTTTTGAAAAGTGCTTATTTCTGTTTTTCAACACGATTTAGAGCTTGTTTTTGGAAAAGTGTTTATTTCTGCATTTCAATGTTGCAACTTGCTGAAAACTGTCCACAGTGTTTCTATCATCCTGATTGAACAGTACTGAAATAAAATTAACTTACAGAGTGCATCAAACATGATTTAGGGCTTGTTTATGGAAAAGTGTTTATTTCTGTATTTCAACATGATTTGGAGCTTGTTTATGGAAAAGTGTGTATTTCTGTATTTCAACATGATTTGGAGCTTGTTTTTGAAAAGTGCCTATTTCTGTTTTTCAACATGATTAAGAGCTTGTTTTTGGAAAAGTGTTTATATCTGTATTCCAATGTTGCAACTTGCTGAAAACTGTCCACAGTGTTCCTATCTTCCTGATTAAACAGTACTGAAATAAAATGAACTTACAGAGTGCATCAGTCATGATTTAGAGCTTGTTTATGGAAAAGTGTGTATTTCTGTATTTCAACATGATTTGGAGCTTGTTTTTGAAAAGTGCTTATTTCTGTATTTCAACATGATTTGGAGCTTGTTTTTGAAAAGTGTTTATTTCTGTTTTTCAACATGATTTAGAGCTTGTTTTTGGAAAAGTGTTTATTTCTGTATTCCAATGTTGCAACTTGCTGAAAACTGTCCACAGTGTTCCTATCATCCTGATTAAACAGTACTGAAATAAAATTTACTTACAGAGTGCATCAGTCATGATTTAGAGCTTGTTTATGGAAAAGTGTGTATTTCTGTATTTCAACATGATTTGGAGCTTGTTTTTGAAAAGTGCTTATTTCTGTTTTTCAACACGATTTAGAGCTTGTTTTTGGAAAATTGTTTATTTCTGCATTTCAATGTTGCAACTTGCTGAAAACTGTCCACAGTGTTTCTATCATCCTGATTAAACAGTACTGAAATAAAATTAACTTACAGAGTGCATCAGTCATGATTTAGAGCTTGTTTATGGAAAAGTGTGTATTTCTGTATTTCAACATGATTTGGAGCTTGTTTTTGAAAAGTGCTTATTTCTGTATTTCAACATGATTTGGAGCTTGTTTTTGAAAAGTGTTTATTTCTGTTTTTCAACATGATTTAGAGCTTGTTTTTGGAAAAGTGTTTATTTCTGTATTCCAATGTTGCAACTTGCTGAAAACTGTCCACAGTGCTCCTATCATCCTGATTAAACAGTACTGAAATAAAATTAACTTACAGAGTGCATCAAACATGATTTAGGGCTTGTTTATGGAAAAGTGTGTATTTCTGTACTTCAACATGATTTGGAGCTTGTTTTTGAAAAGTGCTTATTTCTGGTTTTCAACATGATTTGGAGCTTGTTTTTGAAAAGTGCATATTTCTGTATTTCAACATGATTTGGAGCTTGTTTTTGAAAAGTGTTTATTTCTGTTTTTCAACATGATTTAGAGCTTGTTTTTGGAAAAGTGTTTATTTCTGTATTCCAATGTTGCAACTTGCTGAAAACTGTCCACAGTGTTCCTATCATCCTGATTAAACAGTACTGAAATAAAATGAACTTACAGAGTGCATCAGTCATGATTTAGAGCTTGTTTATGGAAAAGTGTGTATTTCTGTATTTCAACATGATTTGGAGCTTGTTTTTGAAAAGTGCTTATTTCTGTATTTCAACATGATTTGGAGCTTGTTTTTGAAAAGTGTTTATTTCTGTTTTTCAACATGATTTAGAGCTTGTTTTTGGAAAAGTGTTTATTTCTGTATTCCAATGTTGCAACTTGCTGAAAACTGTCCACAGTGTTCCTATCATCCTGATTAAACAGTACTGAAATAAAATGAACTTACAGAGTGCATCAGTCATGATTTAGAGCTTGTTTATGGAAAAGTGTGTATTTCTGTATTTCAACATGATTTGGAGCTTGTTTTTGAAAAGTGCTTATTTCTGTATTTCAACATGATTTGGAGCTTGTTTTTGAAAAGTGTTTATTTCTGTTTTTCAACATGATTTAGAGCTTGTTTTTGGAAAAGTGTTTATTTCTGTATTCCAATGTTGCAACTTGCTGAAAACTGTCCACAGTGTTCCTATCATCCTGATTAAACAGTACTGAAATAAAATTAACTTACAAAGTGCATCAGTCATGATTTAGAGCTTGTTTATGGAAAAGTGTGTATTTCTGTATTTCAACATGATTTGGAGCTTGTTTTTGAAAAGTGCTTATTTCTGTTTTTCAACACGATTTAGAGCTTGTTTTTGGAAAAATGTTTATTTCTGCATTTCAATGTTGCAACTTGCTGAAAACAGTCCACAGTGTTTCTATCATCCTGATTAAACAGTACTGAAATAAAATTAACTTACAGAGTGCATCAGTCATGATTTAGAGCTTGTTTATGGAAAAGTGTGTATTTCTGTATTTCAACATGATTTGGAGCTTGTTTTTGAAAAGTGCTTATTTCTGTATTTCAACATGATTTGGAGCTTGTTTTTGAAAAGTGTTTATTTCTGTTTTTCAACATTATTTAGAGCTTGTTTTTGGAAAAGTGTTTATTTCTGTATTCCAATGTTGCAACTTGCTGAAAACTGTCCACAGTGTTCCCATCATCCTGATTAAACAGTACTGAAATAAAATTAACTTACAGAGTGCATCAGTCATGATTTAGAGCTTGTTTATGGAAAAGTGTGTATTTCTGTATTTCAACATGATTTGGAGCTTGTTTTTGAAAAGTGCTTATTTCTGTTTTTCAACACGATTTAGAGCTTGTTTTTGGAAAAGTGTTTATTTCTGCATTTCAATGTTGCAACTTGCTGAAAACTGTCCACAGTGTTTCTATCATCCTGATTAAACAGTACTGAAATAAAATTAACTTACAGAGTGCATCAGTCATGATTTAGAGCTTGTTTATGGAAAAGTGTGTATTTCTGTATTTCAACATGATTTGGAGCTTGTTTTTGAAAAGTGTTTATTTCTGTTTTTCAACATGATTTAGAGCTTGTTTTTGGAAAAGTGTTTATTTCTGTATTCCAATGTTGCAACTTGCTGAAAACTGTCCACAGTGTTTCTATCATCCTGATTAAACAGTACTGAAATAAAATGAACTTACAGAGTGCATCAGTCATGATTTAGAGCTTGTTTATGGAAAAGTGTGTATTTCTGTATTTCAACATGATTTGGAGCTTGTTTTTGAAAAGTGCTTATTTCTGTATTTCAACATGATTTGGAGCTTGTTTTTGGAAAAGTGTTTATTTCTGTATTCCAATGTTGCAACTTGCTGAAAACTGTCCACAGTGCTCCTATCATCCTGATTAAACAGTACTGAAATAAAATTAACTTACAGAGTGCATCAAACATGATTTAGGGCTTGTTTATGGAAAAGTGTTTATTTCTGTATTTCAACATGATTTGGAGCTTGTTTTTGAAAAGTGCTTATTTCTGTATTTCAACATGATTTGGAGCTTGTTTTTGAAAAGTGTTTATTTCTGTTTTTCAACATGATTTAGAGCTTGTTTTTGGAACAGTGTTTATTTCTGTTTTCCAATGTTGCAACTTGCTGAAAACTGTCCACAGTGTTCCTATCATCCTGATTAAACAGTACTGAAATAAAATTAACTTACAGAGTGCATCAGTCATGATTTAGAGCTTGTTTATGGAAAAGTGTGTATTTCTGTATTTCAACATGATTTGGAGCTTGTTTTTGAAAAGTGCTTATTTCTGTTTTTCAATACGATTTAGAGCTTGTTTTTGGAAAAGTGTTTATTTCTGCATTTCAATGTTGCAACTTGCTGAAAACTGTCCACAGTGTTCCTATCATCCTGATTAATCAGTACTGAAATAAAATGAACTTACAGAGTGCATCAGTCATGATTTAGAGCTTGTTTATGGATAAGTGTGTATTTCTGTATTTCAACATGATTTGGAGCTTGTTTTTGAAAAGTGCTTATTTCTGTATTTCAACATGATTTGTAGCTTGTTTTTGAAAAGTGTTTATTTCTGTTTTTCAACATGATTTAGAGCTTGTTTTTGGAAAAGTGTTTATTTCTGTATTCCAATGTTGCAACTTGCTGAAAACTGTCCACAGTTTTCCTATCATCCTGATTAAACAGTACTGAAATAAAATGAACTTACAGAATGCATCAGTCATGATTTAGAGCTTGTTTATGGAAAAGTGTGTATTTCTGTATTTCAACATGATTTGGAGCTTGTTTTTGAAAAGTGCTTATTTCTGTATTTCAACATGATTTGGAGCTTGTTTTTGAAAAGTGTTTATTTCTGTTTTTCAACATGATTTAGAGCTTGTTTTTGGAAAAGTGTTTATTTCTGTATTCCAATGTTGCAACTTGCTGAAAACTGTCCACAGTGTTCCTATCATCCTGATTAAACAGTACTGAAATAAAATTAACTTACAGAGTGCATCAGTCATGATTTAGAGCTTGTTTATGGAAAAGTGTGTATTTCTGTATTTCAACATGATTTGGAGCTTGTTTTTGAAAAGTGCTTATTTCTGTTTTTCAACACGATTTAGAGCTTGTTTTTGGAAAAGTGTTTATTTCTGCATTTCAATGTTGCAACTTGCTGAAAACTGTCCACAGTGTTTCTATCATCCTGATTAAACAGTACTGAAATAAAATTAACTTACAGAGTGCATCAGTCATGATTTAGAGCTTGTTTATGGAAAAGTGTGTATTTCTGTATTTCAACATGATTTGGAGCTTGTTTTTGAAAAGTGCTTATTTCTGTATTTCAACATGATTTGGAGCTTGTTTTTGAAAAGTGTTTATTTCTGTTTTTCAACATGATTTAGAGCTTGTTTTTGGAAAAGTGTTTATTTCTGTATTCCAATGTTGCAACTTGCTGAAAACTGTCCACAGTGCTCCTATCATCCTGATTAAACAGTACTGAAATAAAATTAACTTACAGAGTGCATCAAACATGATTTAGGGCTTGTTTATGGAAAAGTGTGTATTTCTGTATTTCAACATGATTTGGAGCTTGTTTTTGAAAAGTGCTTATTTCTGTTTTTCAACATGATTTGGAGCTTGTTTTTGAAAAGTGCATATTTCTGTATTTCCACATGATTTGGAGCTTGTTTTTGAAAAGTGTTTATTTCTGTTTTTCAACATGATTTAGAGCTTGTTTTTGGAAAAGTGTTTATTTCTGTGTTCCAATGTTGCAACTTGCTGAAAACTGTCCACAGTGTTCCTATCATCCTGATTAAACAGTACTGAAATAAAATGAACTTACAGAGTGCATCAGTCATGATTTAGAGCTTGTTTATGGAAAAGTGTGTATTTCTGTATTTCAACATGATTTGGAGCTTGTTTTTGAAAAGTGCTTATTTCTGTATTTCAACATGATTTGGAGCTTGTTTTTGAAAAGTGTTTATTTCTGTTTTTCAACATGATTTAGAGCTTGTTTTTGGAAAAGTGTTTATTTCTGTATTCCAATGTTGCAACTTGCTGAAAACTGTCCACAGTGCTCCTATCATCCTGATTAAACAGTACTGAAATAAATTAACTTACAGAGTGCATCACTCATGATTTAGAGCTTGTTTATGGAAAAGTGTGTATTTCTGTATTTCAACATGATTTGGAGCTTGTTTTTGAAAAGTGTGTATTTCTGTATTTCAACATGATTTGGAGCTTGTTTTTGAAAAGTGCTTATTTCTGTATTTCAACATGATTTGGAGCTTGTTTTTGAAAAGTGTTTATTTCTGTTTTTCAACATGATTTAGAGCTTGTTTTTGGAAAAGTGTTTATTTCTGTATTCCAATGTTGCAACTTGCTGAAAACTGTCCACAGTGTTCCTATCATCCTGATTAAACAGTACTGAAATAAAATGAACTTACAGAGTGCATCAGTCATGATTTAGAGCTTGTTTATGGAAAAGTGTGTATTTCTGTATTTCAACATGATTTGGAGCTTGTTTTTGAAAAGTGTTTTTTCTGTTTTTCAACATGATTTAGAGCTTGTTTTTGGAAAAGTGTTTATTTCTGTATTCCAATGTTGCAACTTGCTGAAAACTGTCCACAGTGTTCCTATCATCCTGATTAAACAGTACTGAAATAAAATGAACTTACAAAGTGCATCAGTCATGATTTAGAGCTTGTTTATGGAAAAGTGTGTATTTCTGTATTTCAACATGATTTGGAGCTTGTTTTTGAAAAGTGCTTATTTCTGTATTTCAACATGATTTGGAGCTTGTTTTTGAAAAGTGTTTATTTCTGTTTTTCAACATGATTTAGAGCTTGTTTTTGGAAAAGTGTTTATTTCTGTATTCCAATGTTGCAACTTGCTGAAAACTGTCCACAGTGTTCCTATCATCCTGATTAAACAGTACTGAAATAAAATGAACTTACAGAGTGCATCAGTCATGATTTAGAGCTTGTTTATGGAAAAGTGTGTATTTCTGTATTTCAACATGATTTGGAGCTTGTTTTTGAAAAGTGCTTATTTCTGTATTTCAACATGATTTGGAGCTTGTTTTTGGAAAAGTGTTTATTTCTGTATTCCAATGTTGCAACTTGCTGAAAACTGTCCACAGTGCTCCTATCATCCTGATTAAACAGTACTGAAATAAAATTAACTTACAGAGTGCATCAAACATGATTTAGGGCTTGTTTATGGAAAAGTGTTTATTTCTGTATTTCAACATGATTTGGAGCTTGTTTTTGAAAAGTTCTTATTTCTGTATTTCAACATGATTTGGAGCTTGTTTTTGAAAAGTGTTTATTTCTGTTTTTCAACATGATTTAGAGCTTGTTTTTGGAAAAGTGTTTATTTCTGTATTCCAATGTTGCAACTTGCTGAAAACTGTCCACAGTGTTCCTATCATCCTGATTAAACAGTACTGAAATAAAATGAACTTACAGAGTGCATCAGTCATGATTTAGAGCTTGTTTATGGAAAAGTGTGTATTTCTGTATTTCAACATGATTTGGAGCTTGTTTATGGAGAAGTGTGTATTTCTGTATTTCAACATGATTTGGAGCTTGTTTTTGAAAAGTGCTTATTTCTGTTTTTCAACACGATTTAGAGCTTGTTTTTGGAAAAGTGTTTATTTCTGCATTTCAATGTTGCAACTTGCTGAAAACTGTCCACAGTGTTTCTATCATCCTGATTAAACAGTACTGAAATAAAATTAACTTACAGAGTGCATCAGTCATGATTTAGAGCTTGTTTATGGAAAAGTGTGTATTTCTGTATTTCAACATGATTTGGAGCTTGTTTTTGAAAAGTGCTTATTTCTGTATTTCAACATGATTTGGAGCTTGTTTTTGAAAAGTGTTTATTTCTGTTTTTCAACATGATTTAGAGCTTGTTTTTGGAAAAGTGTTTATTTCTGTATTCCAATGTTGCAACTTGCTGAAAACTGTCCACAGGGTTCCTATCATCCTGATTAAACAGTACTGAAATAAAATGAACTTACAGAGTGCATCAGTCATGATTTAGAGTTTGTTTATGGAAAAGTGTGTATTTCTGTATTTCAACATGATTTGGAGCTTGTTTTTGAAAAGTGCTTATTTCTGTATTTCAACATGATTTGGAGCTTGTTATTGAAAAGTGTTTATTTCTGTATTCCAATGTTGCAACTTGCTGAAAACTGTCCACAGTGCTCCTATCATCCTGATTAAACAGTACTGAAATAAAATTAACTTACAGAGTGCATCAAACATGATTTAGGGCTTGTTTATGGAAAAGTGTTTATTTCTGTATTTCAACATGATTTGGAGCTTGTTTATGGAAAAGTGTGTATTTCTGTATTTCAACATGATTTGGAGCTTGTTTTTGAAAAGTGCCTATTTCTGTTTTTCAACATGATTTAGAGCTTGTTTTTGGAAAAGTGTTTATTTCTGTATTCCAATGTTGCAAATTGCTGAAAACTGTCCACAGTGTTCCTATCATCCTGATTACACAGTACTGAAATAAAATGAACTTACAGAGTGCATCAGTCATGATTTAGAGCTTGTTTATGGAAAAGTGTGTATTTCTGTATTTCAACATGATTTGGAGCTTGTTTTTGAAAAGTGCTTATTTCTGTATTTCAACATGATTTGGAGCTTGTTTTTGAAAAGTGTTTATTTCTGCATTCCAATGTTGCAACTTGCTGAAAACTGTCCACAGTGTTCCTATCATCCTGATTAAACAGTACTGAAATAAAATTAACTTACAGAGTGCATCAGTCATGATTTAGAGCTTGTTTATGGAAAAGTGTGTATTTCTGTATTTCAACATGATTTGGAGCTTGTTTTTGAAAAGTGCTTATTTCTGTTTTTCAACACGATTTAGAGCTTGTTTTTGGAAAAGTGTTTATTTCTGCATTTCAATGTTGCAACTTGCTGAAAACTGTCCACAGTGTTTCTATCATCCTGATTAAACAGTACTGAAATAAAATTAACTTACAGAGTGCATCAGTCATGATTTAGAGCTTGTTTATGGAAAAGTGTGTATTTCTGTATTTCAACATGATTTGGAGCTTGTTTTTGAAAAGTGCTTATTTCTGTATTTCAACATGATTTGGAGCTTGTTTTTGAAAAGTGTTTATTTCTGTTTTTCAACATGATTTAGAGCTTGTTTTTGGAAAAGTGTTTATTTCTGTATTCCAATGTTGCAACTTGCTGAAAACTGTCCACAGTGCTCCTATCATCCTGATTAAACAGTACTGAAATAAAATTAACTTACAGAGTGCATCAAACATGATTTAGGGCTTGTTTATGGAAAAGTGTGTATTTCTGTATTTCAACATGATTTGGAGCTTGTTTTTGAAAAGTGCTTATTTCTGTTTTTCAACATGATTTGGAGCTTGTTTTTGAAAAGTGCATATTTCTGTATTTCCACATGATTTGGAGCTTGTTTTTGAAAAGTGTTTATTTCTGTTTTTCAACATGATTTAGAGCTTGTTTTTGGAAAAGTGTTTATTTCTGTGTTCCAATGTTGCAACTTGCTGAAAACTGTCCACAGTGTTCCTATCATCCTGATTAAACAGTACTGAAATAAAATGAACTTACAGAGTGCATCAGTCATGATTTAGAGCTTGTTTATGGAAAAGTGTGTATTTCTGTATTTCAACATGATTTGGAGCTTGTTTTTGAAAAGTGCTTATTTCTGTATTTCAACATGATTTGGAGCTTGTTTTTGAAAAGTGTTTATTTCTGTTTTTCAACATGATTTAGAGCTTGTTTTTGGAAAAGTGTTTATTTCTGTATTCCAATGTTGCAACTTGCTGAAAACTGTCCACAGTGCTCCTATCATCCTGATTAAACAGTACTGAAATAAATTAACTTACAGAGTGCATCAGTCATGATTTAGAGCCTGTTTATGGAAAAGTGTGTATTTCTGTATTTCAACATGATTTGGAGCTTGTTTTTGAAAAGTGTGTATTTCTGTATTTCAACATGATTTGGAGCTTGTTTTTGAAAAGTGCTTATTTCTGTATTTCAACATGATTTGGAGCTTGTTTTTGAAAAGTGTTTATTTCTGTTTTTCAACATGATTTAGAGCTTGTTTTTGGAAAAGTGTTTATTTCTGTATTCCAATGTTGCAACTTGCTGAAAACTGTCCACAGTGTTCCTATCATCCTGATTAAACAGTACTGAAATAAAATGAACTTACAGAGTGCATCAGTCATGATTTAGAGCTTGTTTATGGAAAAGTGTGTATTTCTGTATTTCAACATGATTTGGAGCTTGTTTTTGAAAAGTGTTTTTTCTGTTTTTCAACATGATTTAGAGCTTGTTTTTGGAAAAGTGTTTATTTCTGTATTCCAATGTTGCAACTTGCTGAAAACTGTCCACAGTGTTCCTATCATCCTGATTAAACAGTACTGAAATAAAATGAACTTACAAAGTGCATCAGTCATGATTTAGAGCTTGTTTATGGAAAAGTGTGTATTTCTGTATTTCAACATGATTTGGAGCTTGTTTTTGAAAAGTGCTTATTTCTGTATTTCAACATGATTTGGAGCTTGTTTTTGAAAAGTGTTTATTTCTGTTTTTCAACATGATTTAGAGCTTGTTTTTGGAAAAGTGTTTATTTCTGTATTCCAATGTTGCAACTTGCTGAAAACTGTCCACAGTGTTCCTATCATCCTGATTAAACAGTACTGAAATAAAATGAACTTACAGAGTGCATCAGTCATGATTTAGAGCTTGTTTATGGAAAAGTGTGTATTTCTGTATTTCAACATGATTTGGAGCTTGTTTTTGAAAAGTGCTTATTTCTGTATTTCAACATGATTTGGAGCTTGTTTTTGGAAAAGTGTTTATTTCTGTATTCCAATGTTGCAACTTGCTGAAAACTGTCCACAGTGCTCCTATCATCCTGATTAAACAGTACTGAAATAAAATTAACTTACAGAGTGCATCAAACATGATTTAGGGCTTGTTTATGGAAAAGTGTTTATTTCTGTATTTCAACATGATTTGGAGCTTGTTTTTGAAAAGTTCTTATTTCTGTATTTCAACATGATTTGGAGCTTGTTTTTGAAAAGTGTTTATTTCTGTTTTTCAACATGATTTAGAGCTTGTTTTTGGAAAAGTGTTTATTTCTGTATTCCAATGTTGCAACTTGCTGAAAACTGTCCACAGTGTTCCTATCATCCTGATTAAACAGTACTGAAATAAAATGAACTTACAGAGTGCATCAGTCATGATTTAGAGCTTGTTTATGGAAAAGTGTGTATTTCTGTATTTCAACATGATTTGGAGCTTTTTTATGGAGAAGTGTGTATTTCTGTATTTCAACATGATTTGGAGCTTGTTTTTGAAAAGTGCTTATTTCTGTTTTTCAACACGATTTAGAGCTTGTTTTTGGAAAAGTGTTTATTTCTGCATTTCAATGTTGCAACTTGCTGAAAACTGTCCACAGTGTTTCTATCATCCTGATTAAACAGTACTGAAATAAAATTAACTTACAGAGTGCATCAGTCATGATTTAGAGCTTGTTTATGGAAAAGTGTGTATTTCTGTATTTCAACATGATTTGGAGCTTGTTTTTGAAAAGTGCTTATTTCTGTATTTCAACATGATTTGGAGCTTGTTTTTGAAAAGTGTTTATTTCTGTTTTTCAACATGATTTAGAGCTTGTTTTTGGAAAAGTGTTTATTTCTGTATTCCAATGTTGCAACTTGCTGAAAACTGTCCACAGGGTTCCTATCATCCTGATTAAACAGTACTGAAATAAAATGAACTTACAGAGTGCATCAGTCATGATTTAGAGTTTGTTTATGGAAAAGTGTGTATTTCTGTATTTCAACATGATTTGGAGCTTGTTTTTGAAAAGTGCTTATTTCTGTATTTCAACATGATTTGGAGCTTGTTATTGAAAAGTGTTTATTTCTGTATTCCAATGTTGCAACTTGCTGAAAACTGTCCACAGTGCTCCTATCATCCTGATTAAACAGTACTGAAATAAAATTAACTTACAGAGTGCATCAAACATGATTTAGGGCTTGTTTATGGAAAAGTGTTTATTTCTGTATTTCAACATGATTTGGAGCTTGTTTATGGAAAAGTGTGTATTTCTGTATTTCAACATGATTTGGAGCTTGTTTTTGAAAAGTGCCTATTTCTGTTTTTCAACATGATTTAGAGCTTGTTTTTGGAAAAGTGTTTATTTCTGTATTCCAATGTTGCAAATTGCTGAAAACTGTCCACAGTGTTCCTATCATCCTGATTAAACAGTACTGAAATAAAATGAACTTACAGAGTGCATCAGTCATGATTTAGAGCTTGTTTATGGAAAAGTGTGTATTTCTGTATTTCAACATGATTTGGAGCTTGTTTTTGAAAAGTGCTTATTTCTGTATTTCAACATGATTTGGAGCTTGTTTTTGAAAAGTGTTTATTTCTGCATTTCAATGTTGCAACTTGCAGAAAACTGTCCACAGTGTTCCTATCATCCTGATTAAACAGTACTGAAATAAAATGAACTTACAGAGTGCATCAGTCATGATTTAGAGCTTGTTTATGGAAAAGTGTGTATTTCTGTATTTCAACATGATTTGGAGCTTGTTTTTAAAAAGTGCTTCTTTCTGTATTTCAACATGATTTGGAGCTTGTTTTTGAAAAGTGTTTATTTCTGTTTTTCAACATGATTTAGAGCTTGTTTTTGGAAAAGTGTTTATTTCTGTATTCCAATGTTGCAACTTGCTGAAAACTGTCCACAGTGCTCCTATCATCCTGATTAAACAGTACTGAAATAAAATTAACTTACAGAGTGCATCAAACATGATTTAGGGCTTGTTTATGGAAAAGTGTTTATTTCTGTATTTCAACATGATTTGGAGCTTGTTTTTGAAAAGTGCTTATTTCTGTATTTCAACATGATTTGGAGCTTGTTTTTGAAAAGTGTTTATTTCTGTTTTTCAACATGATTTAGAGCTTGTTTTTGGAAAAGTGTTTATTTCTGTATTCCAATGTTGCAACTTGCTGAAAACTGTCCACAGTGTTCCTATCATCCTGATTAAACAGTACTGAAATAAAATGAACTTACAGAGTGCATCAGTCATGATTTAGAGCTTGTTTATGGAAAAGTGTGTATTTCTGTATTTCAACATGATTTGGAGCTTGTTTTTGAAAAGTGCTTATTTCTGTATTTCAACATGATTTGGAGCTTGTTTTTGAAAAGTGTTTATTTCTGTTTTTCAACATGATTTAGAGCTTGTTTTTGGAAAAGTGTTTATTTCTGTATTCCAATGTTGCAACTTGCTGAAAACTGTCCACAGTGCTCCTATCATCCTGATTAAACAGTACTGAAATAAAATTAACTTACAGAGTGCATCAAACATGATTTAGGGCTTGTTTATGGAAAAGTGTTTATTTCTGTATTTCAACATGATTTGGAGCTTGTTTTTGAAAAGTGCTTATTTCTGTATTTCAACATGATTTGGAGCTTGTTTTTGAAAAGTGTTTATTTCTGTTTTTCAACATGATTTAGAGCTTGTTTTTGGAAAAGTGTTTATTTCTGTATTCCAATGTTGCAACTTGCTGAAAACTGTCCACAGTGCTCCTATCATCCTGATTAAACAGTACTGAAATAAAATTAACTTACAGAGTGCATCAAACATGATTTAGGGCTTGTTTATGGAAAAGTGTTTATTTCTGTATTTCAACATGATTTGGAGCTTGTTTATGGAAAAGTGTGTATTTCTGTATTTCAACATGATTTGGAGCTTGTTTTTGAAAAGTGCCCATTTCTGTTTTTCAACATGATTTAGAGCTTGTTTTTGGAAAAGTGTTTATTTCTGTATTCCAATGTTGCAACTTGCTGAAAACTGTCCACAGTGCTCCTATCATCCTGATTAAACAGTACTGAAATAAAATTAACTTACAGAGTGCATCAAACATGATTTAGGGCTTGTTTATGGAAAAGTGCTTATTTCTGTATTTCAACATGATTTGGAGCTTGTTTTTGAAAAGTGCTTATTTCTGTATTTCAACATGATTTGGAGCTTGTTTTTGAAAAGTGTTTATTTCTGTTTTTCAACATGATTTAGAGCTTGTTTTTGGAAAAGTGTTTATTTCTGTATTCCAATGTTGCAACTTGCTGAAAACTGTCCACAGTGTTCCTATCATCCTGATTAAACAGTACTGAAATAAAATTAACTTACAGAGTGCATCAAACATGATTTAGGGCTTGTTTATGGAAAAGTGTTTATTTCTGTATTTCAACATGATTTGGAGCTTGTTTTTGAAAAGTGCTTATTTCTGTATTTCAACATGATTTGGAGCTTGTTTTTGAAAAGTGTTTATTTCTGTTTTTCAACATGATTTAGAGCTTGTTTTTGGAAAAGTGTTTATTTCTGTATTCCAATGTTGCAACTTGCTGAAAACTGTCCACAGTGCTCCTATCATCCTGATTAAACAGTACTGAAATAAAATTAACTTACAGAGTGCATCAAACATGATTTAGGGCTTGTTTATGGAAAAGTGTTTATTTCTGTATTTCAACATGATTTGGAGCTTGTTTATGGAAAAGTGTGTATTTCTGTATTTCAACATGATTTGGAGCTTGTTTTTGAAAAGTGCCCATTTCTGTTTTTCAACATGATTTAGAGCTTGTTTTTGGAAAAGTGTTTATTTCTGTATTCCAATGTTGCAACTTGCTGAAAACTGTCCACAGTGCTCCTATCATCCTGATTAAACAGTACTGAAATAAAATTAACTTACAGAGTGCATCAAACATGATTTAGGGCTTGTTTATGGAAAAGTGTTTATTTCTGTATTTCAACATGATTTGGAGCTTGTTTTTGAAAAGTGCTTATTTCTGTATTTCAACATGATTTGGAGCTTGTTTTTGAAAAGTGTTTATTTCTGTTTTTCAACATGATTTAGAGCTTGTTTTTGGAAAAGTGTTTATTTCTGTATTCCAATGTTGCAACTTGCTGAAAACTGTCCACAGTGTTCCTATCATCCTGATTAAACAGTACTGAAATAAAATGAACTTACAGAGTGCATCAGTCATGATTTAGAGCTTGTTTATGGAAAAGTGTGTATTTCTGTATTTCAACATGATTTGGAGCTTGTTTTTGAAAAGTGCTTATTTCTGTATTTCAACATGATTTGGAGCTTGTTTTTGAAAAGTGTTTATTTCTGTTTTTCAACATGATTTAGAGCTTGTTTTTGGAAAAGTGTTTATTTCTGTATTCCAATGTTGCAACTTGCTGAAAACTGTCCACAGTGTTCCTATCATCCTGATTAAACAGTACTGAAATAAAATGAACTTACAGAGTGCATCAGTCATGATTTAGAGCTTGTTTATGGAAAAGTGTGTATTTCTGTATTTCAACATGATTTGGAGCTTGTTTTTGAAAAGTGCTTATTTCTGTATTTCAACATGATTTGGAGCTTGTTTTTGAAAAGTGTTTATTTCTGTTTTTCAACATGATTTAGAGCTTGTTTTTGGAAAAGTGTTTATTTCTGTATTCCAATGTTGCAACTTGCTGAAAACTGTCCACAGTGTTCCTATCATCCTGATTAAACAGTACTGAAATAAAATTAACTTACAGAGTGCATCAGTCATGATTTAGAGCTTGTTTATGGAAAAGTGTGTATTTCTGTATTTCAACATGATTTGGAGCTTGTTTTTGAAAAGTGTTTATTTCTGTTTTTCAACACGATTTAGAGCTTGTTTTTGGAAAAGTGTTTATTTCTGTATTCCAATGTTGCAACTTGCTGAAAACTGTCCACAGTGTTCCTATCATCCTGATTAAACAGTACTGAAATAAAATGAACTTACAGAGTGCATCAGTCATGATTTAGAGCTTGTTTATGGAAAAGTGTGTATTTCTGTATTTCAACATGATTTGGAGCTTGTTTTTGAAAAGTGCTTATTTCTGTATTTCAACATGATTTGGAGCTTGTTTTTGAAAAGTGTTTATTTCTGTTTTTCAACATGATTTAGAGCTTGTTTTTGGAAAAGTGTTTATTTCTGTATTCCAATGTTGCAACTTGCTGAAAACTGTCCACAGTGTTCCTATCATCCTGATTAAACAGTACTGAAATAAAATTAACTTACAGAGTGCATCAGTCATGATTTAGAGCTTGTTTATGGAAAAGTGTGTATTTCTGTATTTCAACATGATTTGGAGCTTGTTTTTGAAAAGTGTTTATTTCTGTTTTTCAACACGATTTAGAGCTTGTTTTTGGAAAAGTGTTTATTTCTGCATTTCAATGTTGCAACTTGCTGAAAACTGTCCACAGTGTTTCTATCATCCTGATTAAACAGTACTGAAATAAAATTAACTTACAGAGTGCATCAGTCATGATTTAGAGCTTGTTTATGGAAAAGTGTGTATTTCTGTATTTCAACATGATTTGGAGCTTGTTTATGGAAAAGTGTGTATTTCTGTATTTCAACATGATTTGGAGCTTGTTTTTGAAAAGTGTTTATTTCTGTTTTTCAACATGATTTAGAGCTTGTTTTTGGAAAAGTGTTTATTTCTGTATTCCAATGTTGCAACTTGCTGAAAACTGTCCACAGTGTTCCTATCATCCTGATTAAACAGTACTGAAATAAAATGAACTTACAGAGTGCATCAGTCATGAATTAGAGCTTGTTTATGGAAAAGTGTGTATTTCTGTATTTCAACATGATTTGGAGCTTGTTTTTGAAAAGTGCTTATTTCTGTATTTCAACATGATTTGGAGCTTGTTTTTGAAAAGTGTTTATTTCTGTTTTTCAACATGATTTAGAGCTTGTTTTTGGAAAAGTGTTTATTTCTGTATTCCAATGTTGCAACTTGCTGAAAACTGTCCACAGTGTTCCTATCATCCTGATTAAACAGTACTGAAATAAAATTAACTTACAGAGTGCATCAGTCATGATTTAGAGCTTGTTTATGGAAAAGTGTGTATTTCTGTATTTCAACATGATTTGGAGCTTGTTTTTGAAAAGTGCTTATTTCTGTTTTTCAACACGATTTAGAGCTTGTTTTTGGAAAAGTGTTTATTTCTGCATTTCAATGTTGCAACTTGCTGAAAACTGTCCACAGTGTTCCTATCATCCTGATTAAACAGTACTGAAATAAAATGAACTTACAGAGTGCATCAGTCATGATTTAGAGCTTGTTTATGGAAAAGTGTGTATTTCTGTATTTCAACATGATTTGGAGCTTGTTTTTAAAAAGTGCTTATTTCTGTATTTCAACATGATTTGGAGCTTGTTTTTGAAAAGTGTTTATTTCTGTTTTTCAACATGATTTAGAGCTTGTTTTTGGAAAAGTGTTTATTTCTGTATTCCAATGTTGCAACTTGCTGAAAACTGTCCACAGTGCTCCTATCATCCTGATTAAACAGTACTGAAATAAAATTAACTTACAGAGTGCATCAGTCATGATTTAGAGCTTGTTTATGGAAAAGTGTGTATTTCTGTATTTCAACATGATTTGGAGCTTGTTTTTGAAAAGTGCTTATTTCTGTTTTTCAACATGATTTGGAGCTTGTTTTTGAAAAGTGCATATTTCTGTATTTCAACATGATTTGGAGCTTGTTTTTGAAAAGTGTTTATTTCTGTTTTTCAACATGATTTAGAGCTTGTTTTTGGAAAAGTGTTTATTTCTGTATTCCAATGTTGCAACTTGCTGAAAACTGTCCACAGTGTTCCTATCATCCTGATTAAACAGTACTGAAATAAAATTAACTTACAGAGTGCATCAAACATGATTTAGGGCTTGTTTATGGAAAAGTGTTTATTTCTGTATTTCAACATGATTTGGAGCTTGTTTTTGAAAAGTGCTTATTTCTGTATTTCAACATGATTTGGAGCTTGTTTTTGAAAAGTGTTTATTTCTGTTTTTCAACATGATTTAGAGCTTGTTTTTGGAAAAGTGTTTATTTCTGTATTCCAATGTTGCAACTTGCTGAAAACTGTCCACAGTGTTCCTATCATCCTGATTAAACCGTACTGAAATAAAATTAACTTACAGAGTGCATCAAACATGATTTAGGGCTTGTTTATGGAAAAGTGTTTATTTCTGTATTTCAACATGATTTGGAGCTTGTTTTTGAAAAGTGCTTATTTCTGTATTTCAACATGATTTGGAGCTTGTTTTTGAAAAGTGTTTATTTCTGTTTTTCAACATGATTTAGAGCTTGTTTTTGGAAAAGTGTTTATTTCTGTATTCCAATGTTGCAACTTGCTGAAAACTGTCCACAGTGCTCCTATCATCCTGATTAAACAGTACTGAAATAAAATTAACTTACAGAGTGCATCAAACATGATTTAGGGCTTGTTTATGGAAAAGTGTTTATTTCTGTATTTCAACATGATTTGGAGCTTGTTTATGGAAAAGTGTGTATTTCTGTATTTCAACATGATTTGGAGCTTGTTTTTGAAAAGTGCTTATTTCTGTTTTTCAACATGATTTAGAGCTTGTTTTTGGAAAAGTGTTTATTTCTGTATTCCAATGTTGCAACTTGCTGAAAACTGTCCACAGTGCTCCTATCATCCTGATTAAACAGTACTGAAATAAAATTAACTTACAGAGTGCATCAAACATGATTTAGGGCTTGTTTATGGAAAAGTGTTTATTTCTGTATTTCAACATGATTTGGAGCTTGTTTTTGAAAAGTGCTTATTTCTGTATTTCAACATGATTTGGAGCTTGTTTTTGAAAAGTGTTTATTTCTGTTTTTCAACATGATTTAGAGCTTGTTTTTGGAAAAGTGTTTATTTCTGTATTCCAATGTTGCAACTTGCTGAAAACTGTCCACAGTGTTCCTATCATCCTGATTAAACAGTACTGAAATAAAATTAACTTACAGAGTGCATCAAACATGATTTAGGGCTTGTTTATGGAAAAGTGTTTATTTCTGTATTTCAACATGATTTGGAGCTTGTTTTTGAAAAGTGCTTATTTCTGTTTTTCAACATGATTTAGAGCTTGTTTCTGGAAAAGTGTTTATTTCTGTATTCCAATGTTGCAACTTGCTGAAAACTGTCCACAGTGTTCCTATCATCCTGATTAAACAGTACTGAAATAAAATGAACTTACAGAGTGCATCAGTCATGATTTAGAGCTTGTTTATGGAAAAGTGTGTATTTCTGTATTTCAACATGATTTGGAGCTTGTTTTTGAAAAGTGCTTATTTCTGTATTTCAACATGATTTGGAGCTTGTTTTTGAAAAGTGCTTATTCCTCTATTTCAACATGATTTGGAGCTTGTTTTTGAAAAGTGTTTATTTCTGTTTTTCAACATGATTTAGAGCTTGTTTTTGGAAAAGTGTTTATTTCTGTATTCCAATGTTGCAACTTGCTGAAAACTGTCCACAGTGCTCCTATCATCCTGATTAAACAGTACTGAAATAAAATTAACTTACAGAGTGCATCAAACATGATTTAGGGCTTGTTTATGGAAAAGTGTTTATTTCTGTATTTCAACATGATTTGGAGCTTGTTTTTGAAAAGTGTTTATTTCTGTTTTTCAACATGATTTAGAGCTTGTTTTTGGAAAAGTGTTTATTTCTGTATTCCAATGTTGCAACTTGCTGAAAACTGTCCACAGTGTTCCTATCATCCTGATTAAACAGTACTGAAATAAAATGAACTTACAGAGTGCATCAAACATGATTTAGGGCTTGTTTATGGAAAAGTGTTTATTTCTGTATTTCAACATGATTTGGAGCTTGTTTTTGAAAAGTGCTTATTTCTGTATTCCAATGTTGCAACTTGCTGAAAACTGTCCACAGTGTTCCTATCATCCTGATTAAACAGTACTGAAATAAAATGAACTTACAGAGTGCATCAGTCATGATTTAGAGCTTGTTTATGGAAAAGTGTGTATTTCTGTATTTCAACATGATTTGGAGCTTGTTTTTGAAAAGTGCTTATTTCTGTTTTTCAACACGATTTAGAGCTTGTTTTTGGAAAAGTGTTTATTTCTGCATTTCAATGTTGCAACTTGCTGAAAACTGTCCACAGTGTTTCTATCATCCTGATTAAACAGTACTGACATAAAATTAACTTACAGAGTGCATCAGTCATGATTTAGAGCTTGTTTTTGGAAAAATGTGTATTTCTGTATTTCAACATGATTTGGAGCTTGTTTTTGAAAAGTGCTTATTTCTGTATTTCAACATGATTTGGAGCTTGTTTTTGAAAAGTGTTTATTTCTGTTTTTCAACATGATTTAGAGCTTGTTTTTGAAAAGTGCTTATTTCTGTATTTCAACATGATTTGGAGCTTGTTTTTGAAAAGTGTTTATTTCTGTTTTTCAACATGATTTAGAGCTTGTTTTTGGAAAAGTGTTTATTTCTGTATTCCAATGTTGCAACTTGCTGAAAACTGTCCACAGTGCTCCTATCATCCTGATTAAACAGTACTGAAATAAAATTAACTTACAGAGTGCATCAAACATGATTTAGGGCTTGTTTATGGAAAAGTGTTTATTTCTGTATTTCAACATGATTTGGAGCTTGTTTATGGAAAAGTGTGTATTTCTGTATTTCAACATGATTTGGAGCTTGTTTTTGAAAAGTGCCCATTTCTGTTTTTCAACATGATTTAGAGCTTGTTTTTGGAAAAGTGTTTATTTCTGTATTCCAATGTTGCAACTTGCTGAAAACTGTCCACAGTGCTCCTATCATCCTGATTAAACAGTACTGAAATAAAATTAACTTACAGAGTGCATCAAACATGATTTAGGGCTTGTTTATGGAAAAGTGTTTATTTCTGTATTTCAACATGATTTGGAGCTTGTTTTTGAAAAGTGCTTATTTCTGTATTTCAACATGATTTGGAGCTTGTTTTTGAAAAGTGTTTATTTCTGTTTTTCAACATGATTTAGAGCTTGTTTTTGGAAAAGTGTTTATTTCTGTATTCCAATGTTGCAACTTGCTGAAAACTGTCCACAGTGTTCCTATCATCCTGATTAAACAGTACTGAAATAAAATTAACTTACAGAGTGCATCAAACAAGATTTAGGGCTTGTTTATGGAAAAGTGTTTATTTCTGTATTTCAACATGATTTGGAGCTTGTTTTTGAAAAGTGCTTATTTCTGTTTTTCAACATGATTTAGAGCTTGTTTTTGGAAAAGTGTTTATTTCTGTATTCCAATGTTGCAACTTGCTGAAAACTGTCCACAGTGTTCCTATCATCCTGATTAAACAGTACTGAAATAAAATGAACTTACAGAGTGCATCAAACATGATTTAGAGCTTGTTTATGGAAAAGTGTTTATTTCTGTATTTCAACATGATTTGGAGCTTGTTTTTGAAAAGTGCTTATTTCTGTATTTCAACATGATTTGGAGCTTGTTTTTGAAAAGTGCTTATTCCTCTATTTCAACATGATTTGGAGCTTGTTTTTGAAAAGTGTTTATTTCTGTTTTTCAACATGATTTAGAGCTTGTTTTTGGAAAAGTGTTTATTTCTGTATTCCAATGTTGCAACTTGCTGAAAACTGTCCACAGTGCTCCTATCATCCTGATTAAACAGTACTGAAATAAAATTAACTTACAGAGTGCATCAAACATGATTTAGGGCTTGTTTATGGAAAAGTGTTTATTTCTGTATTTCAACATGATTTGGAGCTTGTTTTTGAAAAGTGTTTATTTCTGTTTTTCAACATGATTTAGAGCTTGTTTTTGGAAAAGTGTTTATTTCTGTATTCCAATGTTGCAACTTGCTGAAAACTGTCCACAGTGTTCCTATCATCCTGATTAAACAGTACTGAAATAAAATTAACTTACAGAGTGCATCAAACATGATTTAGGGCTTGTTTATGGAAAAGTGTTTATTTCTGTATTTCAACATGATTTGGAGCTTGTTTTTGAAAAGTGCTTATTTCTGTATTCCAATGTTGCAACTTGCTGAAAACTGTCCACAGTGTTCCTATCATCCTGATTAAACAGTACTGAAATAAAATGAACTTACAGAGTGCATCAGTCATGATTTAGAGCTTGTTTATGGAAAAGTGTGTATTTCTGTATTTCAACATGATTTGGAGCTTGTTTTTGAAAAGTGCTTATTTCTGTTTTTCAACACGATTTAGAGCTTGTTTTTGGAAAAGTGTTTATTTCTGCATTTCAATGTTGCAACTTGCTGAAAACTGTCCACAGTGTTTCTATCATCCTGATTAAACAGTACTGACATAAAATTAACTTACAGAGTGCATCAGTCATGATTTAGAGCTTGTTTTTGGAAAAATGTGTATTTCTGTATTTCAACATGATTTGGAGCTTGTTTTTGAAAAGTGCTTATTTCTGTATTTCAACATGATTTGGAGCTTGTTTTTGAAAAGTGTTTATTTCTGTTTTTCAACATGATTTAGAGCTTGTTTTTGAAAAGTGCTTATTTCTGTATTTCAACATGATTTGGAGCTTGTTTTTGAAAAGTGTTTATTTCTGTTTTTCAACATGATTTAGAGCTTGTTTTTGGAAAAGTGTTTATTTCTGTATTCCAATGTTGCAACTTGCTGAAAACTGTCCACAGTGTTCCTATCATCCTGATTAAACAGTACTGAAATAAAATTAACTTACAGAGTGCATCAGTCATGATTTAGAGCTTGTTTATGGAAAAGTGTGTATTTCTGTATTTCAACATGATTTGGAGCTTGTTTTTGAAAAGTGCTTATTTCTGTTTTTCAACACGATTTAGAGCTTGTTTTTGGAAAAGTGTTTATTTCTGCATTTCAATGTTGCAACTTGCTGAAAACTGTCCACAGTGTTTCTATCATCCTGATTAAACAGTACTGAAATAAAATTAACTTACAGAGTGCATCAGTCATGATTTAGAGCTTGTTTATGGAAAAGTGTGTATTTCTGTATTTCAACATGATTTGGAGCTTGTTTTTGAAAAGTGCTTATTTCTGTATTTCAACATGATTTGGAGCTTGTTTTTGAAAAGTGTTTATTTCTGTTTTTCAACATGAATTAGAGCTTGTTTTTGGAAAAGTGTTTATTTCTGTATTCCAATGTTGCAACTTGCTGAAAACTGTCCACAGTGTTCCTATCACCCTCATTAAACAGTACTGACATAAAATGAACTTACAAAGTGCATCAGTCATGATTTAGAGCTTGTTTATGGAAAAGTGTGTATTTCTGTATTTCAACATGATTTGGAGCTTGTTTTTGAAAAGTGCTTATTTCTGTATTTCAACATGATTTGGAGCTTGTTTTTGAAAAGTGTTTATTTCTGTTTTTCAACATGATTTAGAGCTTGTTTTTGGAAAAGTGTTTATTTCTGTATTCCAATGTTGCAACTTGCTGAAAACTGTCCACAGTGCTCCTATCATCCTGATTAAACAGTACTGAAATAAAATTAACTTACAGAGTGCATCAAACATGATTTAGAGCTTGTTTATGGAAAAGTGTGTATTTCTGTATTTCAACATGATTTGGAGCTTGTTTTTGAAAAGTGCTTATTTCTGTATTTCAACATGATTTGGAGCTTGTTTTTGAAAAGTGTTTATTTCTGCATTTCAATGTTGCAACTTGCTGAAAACTGTCCACAGTGTTCCTATCATCCTGATTAAACAGTACTGAAATAAAATGAACTTACAGAGTGCATCAGTCATGATTTAGAGCTTGTTTATGGAAAAGTGTGTATTTCTGTATTTCAACATGATTTGGAGCTTGTTTTTAAAAAGTGCTTATTTCTGTATTTCAACATGATTTGGAGCTTGTTTTTGAAAAGTGTTTATTTCTGTTTTTCAACATGATTTAGAGCTTGTTTTTGGAAAAGTGTTTATTTCTGTATTCCAATGTTGCAACTTGCTGAAAACTGTCCACAGTGCTCCTATCATCCTGATTAAACAGTACTGAAATAAAATTAACTTACAGAGTGCATCAGTCATGATTTAGAGCTTGTTTATGGAAAAGTGTGTATTTCTGTATTTCAACATGATTTGGAGCTTGTTTTTGAAAAGTGCTTATTTCTGTTTTTCAACATGATTTGGAGCTTGTTTTTGAAAAGTGCATATTTCTGTATTTCAACATGATTTGGAGCTTGTTTTTGAAAAGTGTTTATTTCTGTTTTTCAACATGATTTAGAGCTTGTTTTTGGAAAAGTGTTTATTTCTGTATTCCAATGTTGCAACTTGCTGAAAACTGTCCACAGTGTTCCTATCATCCTGATTAAACAGTACTGAAATAAAATTAACTTACAGAGTGCATCAAACATGATTTAGGGCTTGTTTATGGAAAAGTGTTTATTTCTGTATTTCAACATGATTTGGAGCTTGTTTTTGAAAAGTGCTTATTTCTGTATTTCAACATGATTTGGAGCTTGTTTTTGAAAAGTGTTTATTTCTGTTTTTCAACATGATTTAGAGCTTGTTTTTGGAAAAGTGTTTATTTCTGTATTCCAATGTTGCAACTTGCTGAAAACTGTCCACAGTGTTCCTATCATCCTGATTAAACCGTACTGAAATAAAATTAACTTACAGAGTGCATCAAACATGATTTAGGGCTTGTTTATGGAAAAGTGTTTATTTCTGTATTTCAACATGATTTGGAGCTTGTTTTTGAAAAGTGCTTATTTCTGTATTTCAACATGATTTGGAGCTTGTTTTTGAAAAGTGTTTATTTCTGTTTTTCAACATGATTTAGAGCTTGTTTTTGGAAAAGTGTTTATTTCTGTATTCCAATGTTGCAACTTGCTGAAAACTGTCCACAGTGCTCCTATCATCCTGATTAAACAGTACTGAAATAAAATTAACTTACAGAGTGCATCAAACATGATTTAGGGCTTGTTTATGGAAAAGTGTTTATTTCTGTATTTCAACATGATTTGGAGCTTGTTTATGGAAAAGTGTGTATTTCTGTATTTCAACATGATTTGGAGCTTGTTTTTGAAAAGTGCCCATTTCTGTTTTTCAACATGATTTAGAGCTTGTTTTTGGAAAAGTGTTTATTTCTGTATTCCAATGTTGCAACTTGCTGAAAACTGTCCACAGTGCTCCTATCATCCTGATTAAACAGTACTGAAATAAAATTAACTTACAGAGTGCATCAAACATGATTTAGGGCTTGTTTATGGAAAAGTGTTTATTTCTGTATTTCAACATGATTTGGAGCTTGTTTTTGAAAAGTGCTTATTTCTGTATTTCAACATGATTTGGAGCTTGTTTTTGAAAAGTGTTTATTTCTGTTTTTCAACATGATTTAGAGCTTGTTTTTGGAAAAGTGTTTATTTCTGTATTCCAATGTTGCAACTTGCTGAAAACTGTCCACAGTGTTCCTATCATCCTGATTAAACAGTACTGAAATAAAATTAACTTACAGAGTGCATCAAACAAGATTTAGGGCTTGTTTATGGAAAAGTGTTTATTTCTGTATTTCAACATGATTTGGAGCTTGTTTTTGAAAAGTGCTTATTTCTGTATTTCAACATGATTTGGAGCTTGTTTTTGAAAAGTGTTTATTTCTGTTTTTCAACATGATTTAGAGCTTGTTTTTGGAAAAGTGTTTATTTCTGTATTCCAATGTTGCAACTTGCTGAAAACTGTCCACAGTGTTCCTATCATCCTGATTAAACAGTACTGAAATAAAATTAACTTACAGAGTGCATCAAACATGATTTAGGGCTTGTTTATGGAAAAGTGTTTATTTCTGTATTTCAACATGATTTGGAGCTTGTTTATGGAAAAGTGTGTATTTCTGTATTTCAACATGATTTGGAGCTTGTTTTTGAAAAGTGCCCATTTCTGTTTTTCAACATGATTTAGAGCTTGTTTTTGGAAAAGTGTTTATTTCTGTATTCCAATGTTGCAACTTGCTGAAAACTGTCCACAGTGCTCCTATCATCCTGATTAAACAGTACTGAAATAAAATTAACTTACAGAGTGCATCAAACATGATTTAGGGCTTGTTTATGGAAAAGTGTTTATTTCTGTATTTCAACATGATTTGGAGCTTGTTTTTGAAAAGTGCTTATTTCTGTATTTCAACATGATTTGGAGCTTGTTTTTGAAAAGTGTTTATTTCTGTTTTTCAACATGATTTAGAGCTTGTTTTTGGAAAAGTGTTTATTTCTGTATTCCAATGTTGCAACTTGCTGAAAACTGTCCACAGTGCTCCTATCATCCTGATTAAACAGTACTGAAATAAAATTAACTTACAGAGTGCATCAAACATGATTTAGGGCTTGTTTATGGAAAAGTGTTTATTTCTGTATTTCAACATGATTTGGAGCTTGTTTATGGAAAAGTGTGTATTTCTGTATTTCAACATGATTTGGAGCTTGTTTTTGAAAAGTGCCCATTTCTGTTTTTCAACATGATTTAGAGCTTGTTTTTGGAAAAGTGTTTATTTCTGTATTCCAATGTTGCAACTTGCTGAAAACTGTCCACAGTGTTCCTATCATCCTGATTAAACAGTACTGAAATAAAATTAACTTACAGAGTGCATCAGTCATGATTTAGAGCTTGTTTATGGAAAAGTGTGTATTTCTGTATTTCAACATGATTTGGAGCTTGTTTTTGAAAAGTGCTTATTTCTGTTTTTCAACACGATTTAGAGCTTGTTTTTGGAAAAGTGTTTATTTCTGCATTTCAATGTTGCAACTTGCTGAAAACTGTCCACAGTGTTCCTATCATCCTGATTAAACAGTACTGAAATAAAATGAACTTACAGAGTGCATCAGTCATGATTTAGAGCTTGTTTATGGAAAAGTGTGTATTTCTGTATTTCAACATGATTTGGAGCTTGTTTTTAAAAAGTGCTTATTTCTGTATTTCAACATGATTTGGAGCTTGTTTTTGAAAAGTGTTTATTTCTGTTTTTCAACATGATTTAGAGCTTGTTTTTGGAAAAGTGTTTATTTCTGTATTCCAATGTTGCAACTTGCTGAAAACTGTCCACAGTGCTCCTATCATCCTGATTAAACAGTACTGAAATAAAATTAACTTACAGAGTGCATCAGTCATGATTTAGAGCTTGTTTATGGAAAAGTGTGTATTTCTGTATTTCAACATGATTTGGAGCTTGTTTTTGAAAAGTGCTTATTTCTGTTTTTCAACATGATTTGGAGCTTGTTTTTGAAAAGTGCATATTTCTGTATTTCAACATGATTTGGAGCTTGTTTTTGAAAAGTGTTTATTTCTGTTTTTCAACATGATTTAGAGCTTGTTTTTGGAAAAGTGTTTATTTCTGTATTCCAATGTTGCAACTTGCTGAAAACTGTCCACAGTGTTCCTATCATCCTGATTAAACAGTACTGAAATAAAATTAACTTACAGAGTGCATCAAACATGATTTAGGGCTTGTTTATGGAAAAGTGTTTATTTCTGTATTTCAACATGATTTGGAGCTTGTTTTTGAAAAGTGCTTATTTCTGTATTTCAACATGATTTGGAGCTTGTTTTTGAAAAGTGTTTATTTCTGTTTTTCAACATGATTTAGAGCTTGTTTTTGGAAAAGTGTTTATTTCTGTATTCCAATGTTGCAACTTGCTGAAAACTGTCCACAGTGCTCCTATCATCCTGATTAAACAGTACTGAAATAAAATTAACTTACAGAGTGCATCAAACATGATTTAGGGCTTGTTTATGGAAAAGTGTTTATTTCTGTATTTCAACATGATTTGGAGCTTGTTTATGGAAAAGTGTGTATTTCTGTATTTCAACATGATTTGGAGCTTGTTTTTGAAAAGTGCCCATTTCTGTTTTTCAACATGATTTAGAGCTTGTTTTTGGAAAAGTGTTTATTTCTGTATTCCAATGTTGCAACTTGCTGAAAACTGTCCACAGTGTTCCTATCATCCTGATTAAACCGTACTGAAATAAAATTAACTTACAGAGTGCATCAAACATGATTTAGGGCTTGTTTATGGAAAAGTGTTTATTTCTGTATTTCAACATGATTTGGAGCTTGTTTTTGAAAAGTGCTTATTTCTGTATTTCAACATGATTTGGAGCTTGTTTTTGAAAAGTGTTTATTTCTGTTTTTCAACATGATTTAGAGCTTGTTTTTGGAAAAGTGTTTATTTCTGTATTCCAATGTTGCAACTTGCTGAAAACTGTCCACAGTGCTCCTATCATCCTGATTAAACAGTACTGAAATAAAATTAACTTACAGAGTGCATCAAACATGATTTAGGGCTTGTTTATGGAAAAGTGTTTATTTCTGTATTTCAACATGATTTGGAGCTTGTTTATGGAAAAGTGTGTATTTCTGTATTTCAACATGATTTGGAGCTTGTTTTTGAAAAGTGCCCATTTCTGTTTTTCAACATGATTTAGAGCTTGTTTTTGGAAAAGTGTTTATTTCTGTATTCCAATGTTGCAACTTGCTGAAAACTGTCCACAGTGCTCCTATCATCCTGATTAAACAGTACTGAAATAAAATTAACTTACAGAGTGCATCAAACATGATTTAGGGCTTGTTTATGGAAAAGTGTTTATTTCTGTATTTCAACATGATTTGGAGCTTGTTTTTGAAAAGTGCTTATTTCTGTATTTCAACATGATTTGGAGCTTGTTTTTGAAAAGTGTTTATTTCTGTTTTTCAACATGATTTAGAGCTTGTTTTTGGAAAAGTGTTTATTTCTGTATTCCAATGTTGCAACTTGCTGAAAACTGTCCACAGTGTTCCTATCATCCTGATTAAACAGTACTGAAATAAAATTAACTTACAGAGTGCATCAAACAAGATTTAGGGCTTGTTTATGGAAAAGTGTTTATTTCTGTATTTCAACATGATTTGGAGCTTGTTTTTGAAAAGTGCTTATTTCTGTATTTCAACATGATTTGGAGCTTGTTTTTGAAAAGTGTTTATTTCTGTTTTTCAACATGATTTAGAGCTTGTTTTTGGAAAAGTGTTTATTTCTGTATTCCAATGTTGCAACTTGCTGAAAACTGTCCACAGTGTTCCTATCATCCTGATTAAACAGTACTGAAATAAAATTAACTTACAGAGTGCATCAAACATGATTTAGGGCTTGTTTATGGAAAAGTGTTTATTTCTGTATTTCAACATGATTTGGAGCTTGTTTATGGAAAAGTGTGTATTTCTGTATTTCAACATGATTTGGAGCTTGTTTTTGAAAAGTGCCCATTTCTGTTTTTCAACATGATTTAGAGCTTGTTTTTGGAAAAGTGTTTATTTCTGTATTCCAATGTTGCAACTTGCTGAAAACTGTCCACAGTGCTCCTATCATCCTGATTAAACAGTACTGAAATAAAATTAACTTACAGAGTGCATCAAACATGATTTAGGGCTTGTTTATGGAAAAGTGTTTATTTCTGTATTTCAACATGATTTGGAGCTTGTTTTTGAAAAGTGCTTATTTCTGTATTTCAACATGATTTGGAGCTTGTTTTTGAAAAGTGTTTATTTCTGTTTTTCAACATGATTTAGAGCTTGTTTTTGGAAAAGTGTTTATTTCTGTATTCCAATGTTGCAACTTGCTGAAAACTGTCCACAGTGCTCCTATCATCCTGATTAAACAGTACTGAAATAAAATTAACTTACAGAGTGCATCAAACATGATTTAGGGCTTGTTTATGGAAAAGTGTTTATTTCTGTATTTCAACATGATTTGGAGCTTGTTTATGGAAAAGTGTGTATTTCTGTATTTCAACATGATTTGGAGCTTGTTTTTGAAAAGTGCCCATTTCTGTTTTTCAACATGATTTAGAGCTTGTTTTTGGAAAAGTGTTTATTTCTGTATTCCAATGTTGCAACTTGCTGAAAACTGTCCACAGTGTTCCTATCATCCTGATTAAACAGTACTGAAATAAAATTAACTTACAGAGTGCATCAGTCATGATTTAGAGCTTGTTTATGGAAAAGTGTGTATTTCTGTATTTCAACATGATTTGGAGCTTGTTTTTGAAAAGTGCTTATTTCTGTTTTTCAACACGATTTAGAGCTTGTTTTTGGAAAAGTGTTTATTTCTGCATTTCAATGTTGCAACTTGCTGAAAACTGTCCACAGTGTTCCTATCATCCTGATTAAACAGTACTGAAATAAAATGAACTTACAGAGTGCATCAGTCATGATTTAGAGCTTGTTTATGGAAAAGTGTGTATTTCTGTATTTCAACATGATTTGGAGCTTGTTTTTAAAAAGTGCTTATTTCTGTATTTCAACATGATTTGGAGCTTGTTTTTGAAAAGTGTTTATTTCTGTTTTTCAACATGATTTAGAGCTTGTTTTTGGAAAAGTGTTTATTTCTGTATTCCAATGTTGCAACTTGCTGAAAACTGTCCACAGTGCTCCTATCATCCTGATTAAACAGTACTGAAATAAAATTAACTTACAGAGTGCATCAGTCATGATTTAGAGCTTGTTTATGGAAAAGTGTGTATTTCTGTATTTCAACATGATTTGGAGCTTGTTTTTGAAAAGTGCTTATTTCTGTTTTTCAACATGATTTGGAGCTTGTTTTTGAAAAGTGCATATTTCTGTATTTCAACATGATTTGGAGCTTGTTTTTGAAAAGTGTTTATTTCTGTTTTTCAACATGATTTAGAGCTTGTTTTTGGAAAAGTGTTTATTTCTGTATTCCAATGTTGCAACTTGCTGAAAACTGTCCACAGTGTTCCTATCATCCTGATTAAACAGTACTGAAATAAAATTAACTTACAGAGTGCATCAAACATGATTTAGGGCTTGTTTATGGAAAAGTGTTTATTTCTGTATTTCAACATGATTTGGAGCTTGTTTTTGAAAAGTGCTTATTTCTGTATTTCAACATGATTTGGAGCTTGTTTTTGAAAAGTGTTTATTTCTGTTTTTCAACATGATTTAGAGCTTGTTTTTGGAAAAGTGTTTATTTCTGTATTCCAATGTTGCAACTTGCTGAAAACTGTCCACAGTGCTCCTATCATCCTGATTAAACAGTACTGAAATAAAATTAACTTACAGAGTGCATCAAACATGATTTAGGGCTTGTTTATGGAAAAGTGTTTATTTCTGTATTTCAACATGATTTGGAGCTTGTTTATGGAAAAGTGTGTATTTCTGTATTTCAACATGATTTGGAGCTTGTTTTTGAAAAGTGCCCATTTCTGTTTTTCAACATGATTTAGAGCTTGTTTTTGGAAAAGTGTTTATTTCTGTATTCCAATGTTGCAACTTGCTGAAAACTGTCCACAGTGCTCCTATCATCCTGATTAAACAGTACTGAAATAAAATTAACTTACAGAGTGCATCAAACATGATTTAGGGCTTGTTTTATGGAAAAGTGTTTATTTCTGTATTTCAACATGATTTGGAGCTTGTTTTTGAAAAGTGCTTATTTCTGTATTTCAACATGATTTGGAGCTTGTTTTTGAAAAGTGTTTATTTCTGTTTTTCAACATGATTTAGAGCTTGTTTTTGGAAAAGTGTTTATTTCTGTATTCCAATGTTGCAACTTGCTGAAAACTGTCCACAGTGTTCCTATCATCCTGATTAAACAGTACTGAAATAAAATGAACTTACAGAGTGCATCAGTCATGATTTAGAGCTTGTTTATGGAAAAGTGTGTATTTCTGTATTTCAACATGATTTGGAGCTTGTTTTTGAAAAGTGCTTATTTCTGTATTTCAACATGATTTGGAGCTTGTTTTTGAAAAGTGTTTATTTCTGTTTTTCAACATGATTTAGAGCTTGTTTTTGGAAAAGTGTTTATTTCTGTATTCCAATGTTGCAACTTGCTGAAAACTGTCCACAGTGTTCCTATCATCCTGATTAAACAGTACTGAAATAAAATGAACTTACAGAGTGCATCAGTCATGATTTAGAGCTTGTTTATGGAAAAGTGTGTATTTCTGTATTTCAACATGATTTGGAGCTTGTTTTTGAAAAGTGCTTATTTCTGTATTTCAACATGATTTGGAGCTTGTTTTTGAAAAGTGTTTATTTCTGTTTTTCAACATGATTTAGAGCTTGTTTTTGGAAAAGTGTTTATTTCTGTATTCCAATGTTGCAACTTGCTGAAAACTGTCCACAGTGTTCCTATCATCCTGATTAAACAGTACTGAAATAAAATTAACTTACAGAGTGCATCAGTCATGATTTAGAGCTTGTTTATGGAAAAGTGTGTATTTCTGTATTTCAACATGATTTGGAGCTTGTTTTTGAAAAGTGCTTATTTCTGTTTTTCAACACGATTTAGAGCTTGTTTTTGGAAAAGTGATTATTTCTGTATTCCAATGTTGCAACTTGCTGAAAACTGTCCACAGTGTTCCTATCATCCTGATTAAACAGTACTGAAATAAAATGAACTTACAGAGTGCATCAGTCATGATTTAGAGCTTGTTTATGGAAAAGTGTGTATTTCTGTATTTCAACATGATTTGGAGCTTGTTTTTGAAAAGTGCTTATTTCTGTATTTCAACATGATTTGGAGCTTGTTTTTGAAAAGTGTTTATTTCTGTTTTTCAACATGATTTAGAGCTTGTTTTTGGAAAAGTGTTTATTTCTGTATTCCAATGTTGCAACTTGCTGAAAACTGTCCACAGTGTTCCTATCATCCTGATTAAACAGTACTGAAATAAAATTAACTTACAGAGTGCATCAGTCATGATTTAGAGCTTGTTTATGGAAAAGTGTGTATTTCTGTATTTCAACATGATTTGGAGCTTGTTTTTGAAAAGTGCTTATTTCTGTATTTCAACATGATTTGGAGCTTGTTTTTGAAAAGTGTTTATTTCTGTTTTTCAACATGATTTAGAGCTTGTTTTTGGAAAAGTGTTTATTTCTGTATTCCAATGTTGCAACTTGCTGAAAACTGTCCACAGTGCTCCTATCATCCTGATTAAACAGTACTGAAATAAAATTAACTTACAGAGTGCATCAGACATGATTTAGGGCTTGTTTATGGAAAAGTGTTTATTTCTGTATTTCAACATGATTTGGAGCTTGTTTTTGAAAAGTGCTTATTTCTGTATTTCAACATGATTTGGAGCTTGTTTTTGAAAAGTGTTTATTTCTGTTTTTCAACATGATTTAGAGCTTGTTTTTGGAAAAGTGTTTATTTCTGTATTCCAATGTTGCAACTTGCTGAAAACTGTCCACAGTGCTCCTATCATCCTGATTAAACAGTACTGAAATAAAATTAACTTACAGAGTGCATCAAACATGATTTAGGGCTTGTTTATGGAAAAGTGTTTATTTCTGTATTTCAACATGATTTGGAGCTTGTTTATGGAAAAGTGTGTATTTCTGTATTTCAACATGATTTGGAGCTTGTTTTTGAAAAGTGCCCATTTCTGTTTTTCAACATGATTTAGAGCTTGTTTTTGGAAAAGTGTTTATTTCTGTATTCCAATGTTGCAACTTGCTGAAAACTGTCCACAGTGTTCCTATCATCCTGATTAAACAGTACTGAAATAAAATTAACTTACAGAGTGCATCAGTCATGATTTAGAGCTTGTTTATGGAAAAGTGTGTATTTCTGTATTTCAACATGATTTGGAGCTTGTTTTTGAAAAGTGCTTATTTCTGTTTTTCAACACGATTTAGAGCTTGTTTTTGGAAAAGTGTTTATTTCTGCATTTCAATGTTGCAACTTGCTGAAAACTGTCCACAGTGTTCCTATCATCCTGATTAAACAGTACTGAAATAAAATGAACTTACAGAGTGCATCAGTCATGATTTAGAGCTTGTTTATGGAAAAGTGTGTATTTCTGTATTTCAACATGATTTGGAGCTTGTTTTTAAAAAGTGCTTATTTCTGTATTTCAACATGATTTGGAGCTTGTTTTTGAAAAGTGTTTATTTCTGTTTTTCAACATGATTTAGAGCTTGTTTTTGGAAAAGTGTTTATTTCTGTATTCCAATGTTGCAACTTGCTGAAAACTGTCCACAGTGCTCCTATCATCCTGATTAAACAGTACTGAAATAAAATTAACTTACAGAGTGCATCAGTCATGATTTAGAGCTTGTTTATGGAAAAGTGTGTATTTCTGTATTTCAACATGATTTGGAGCTTGTTTTTGAAAAGTGCTTATTTCTGTTTTTCAACATGATTTGGAGCTTGTTTTTGAAAAGTGCATATTTCTGTATTTCAACATGATTTGGAGCTTGTTTTTGAAAAGTGTTTATTTCTGTTTTTCAACATGATTTAGAGCTTGTTTTTGGAAAAGTGTTTATTTCTGTATTCCAATGTTGCAACTTGCTGAAAACTGTCCACAGTGTTCCTATCATCCTGATTAAACAGTACTGAAATAAAATTAACTTACAGAGTGCATCAAACATGATTTAGGGCTTGTTTATGGAAAAGTGTTTATTTCTGTATTTCAACATGATTTGGAGCTTGTTTTTGAAAAGTGCTTATTTCTGTATTTCAACATGATTTGGAGCTTGTTTTTGAAAAGTGTTTATTTCTGTTTTTCAACATGATTTAGAGCTTGTTTTTGGAAAAGTGTTTATTTCTGTATTCCAATGTTGCAACTTGCTGAAAACTGTCCACAGTGCTCCTATCATCCTGATTAAACAGTACTGAAATAAAATTAACTTACAGAGTGCATCAAACATGATTTAGGGCTTGTTTATGGAAAAGTGTTTATTTCTGTATTTCAACATGATTTGGAGCTTGTTTATGGAAAAGTGTGTATTTCTGTATTTCAACATGATTTGGAGCTTGTTTTTGAAAAGTGCCCATTTCTGTTTTTCAACATGATTTAGAGCTTGTTTTTGGAAAAGTGTTTATTTCTGTATTCCAATGTTGCAACTTGCTGAAAACTGTCCACAGTGCTCCTATCATCCTGATTAAACAGTACTGAAATAAAATTAACTTACAGAGTGCATCAAACATGATTTAGGGCTTGTTTATGGAAAAGTGTTTATTTCTGTATTTCAACATGATTTGGAGCTTGTTTTTGAAAAGTGCTTATTTCTGTATTTCAACATGATTTGGAGCTTGTTTTTGAAAAGTGTTTATTTCTGTTTTTCAACATGATTTAGAGCTTGTTTTTGGAAAAGTGTTTATTTCTGTATTCCAATGTTGCAACTTGCTGAAAACTGTCCACAGTGTTCCTATCATCCTGATTAAACAGTACTGAAATAAAATGAACTTACAGAGTGCATCAGTCATGATTTAGAGCTTGTTTATGGAAAAGTGTGTATTTCTGTATTTCAACATGATTTGGAGCTTGTTTTTGAAAAGTGCTTATTTCTGTATTTCAACATGATTTTGAGCTTGTTTTTGAAAAGTGTTTATTTCTGTTTTTCAACATGATTTAGAGCTTGTTTTTGGAAAAGTGTTTATTTCTGTATTCCAATGTTGCAACTTGCTGAAAACTGTCCACAGTGTTCCTATCATCCTGATTAAACAGTACTGAAATAAAATGAACTTACAGAGTGCATCAGTCATGATTTAGAGCTTGTTTATGGAAAAGTGTGTATTTCTGTATTTCAACATGATTTGGAGCTTGTTTTTGAAAAGTGCTTATTTCTGTATTTCAACATGATTTGGAGCTTGTTTTTGAAAAGTGTTTATTTCTGTTTTTCAACATGATTTAGAGCTTGTTTTTGGAAAAGTGTTTATTTCTGTATTCCAATGTTGCAACTTGCTGAAAACTGTCCACAGTGTTCCTATCATCCTGATTAAACAGTACTGAAATAAAATTAACTTACAGAGTGCATCAGTCATGATTTAGAGCTTGTTTATGGAAAAGTGTGTATTTCTGTATTTCAACATGATTTGGAGCTTGTTTTTGAAAAGTGCTTATTTCTGTTTTTCAACACGATTTAGAGCTTGTTTTTGGAAAAGTGTTTATTTCTGCATTTCAATGTTGCAACTTGCTGAAAACTGTCCACAGTGTTTCTATCATCCTGATTAAACAGTACTGAAATAAAATTAACTTACAGAGTGCATCAGTCATGATTTAGAGCTTGTTTATGGAAAAGTGTGTATTTCTGTATTTCAACATGATTTGGAGCTTGTTTTTGAAAAGTGCTTATTTCTGTATTTCAACATGATTTGGAGCTTGTTTTTGAAAAGTGTTTATTTCTGTTTTTCAACATGATTTAGAGCTTGTTTTTGGAAAAGTGATTATTTCTGTATTCCAATGTTGCAACTTGCTGAAAACTGTCCACAGTGTTCCTATCATCCTGATTAAACAGTACTGAAATAAAATGAACTTACAGAGTGCATCAGTCATGATTTAGAGCTTGTTTATGGAAAAGTGTGTATTTCTGTATTTCAACATGATTTGGAGCTTGTTTTTGAAAAGTGCTTATTTCTGTATTTCAACATGATTTGGAGCTTGTTTTTGAAAAGTGTTTATTTCTGTTTTTCAACATGATTTAGAGCTTGTTTTTGGAAAAGTGTTTATTTCTGTATTCCAATGTTGCAACTTGCTGAAAACTGTCCACAGTGCTCCTATCATCCTGATTAAACAGTACTGAAATAAAATTAACTTACAGAGTGCATCAGACATGATTTAGGGCTTGTTTATGGAAAAGTGTTTATTTCTGTATTTCAACATGATTTGGAGCTTGTTTTTGAAAAGTGCTTATTTCTGTATTTCAACATGATTTGGAGCTTGTTTTTGAAAAGTGTTTATTTCTGTTTTTCAACATGATTTAGAGCTTGTTTTTGGAAAAGTGTTTATTTCTGTATTCCAATGTTGCAACTTGCTGAAAACTGTCCACAGTGCTCCTATCATCCTGATTAAACAGTACTGAAATAAAATTAACTTACAGAGTGCATCAAACATGATTTAGGGCTTGTTTATGGAAAAGTGTTTATTTCTGTATTTCAACATGATTTGGAGCTTGTTTATGGAAAAGTGTGTATTTCTGTATTTCAACATGATTTGGAGCTTGTTTTTGAAAAGTGCCCATTTCTGTTTTTAAACATGATTTAGAGCTTGTTTTTGGAAAAGTGTTTATTTCTGTATTCCAATGTTGCAACTTGCTGAAAACTGTCCACAGTGTTCCTATCATCCTGATTAAACAGTACTGAAATAAAATTAACTTACAGAGTGCATCAGTCATGATTTAGAGCTTGTTTATGGAAAAGTGTGTATTTCTGTATTTCAACATGATTTGGAGCTTGTTTTTGAAAAGTGCTTATTTCTGTTTTTCAACACGATTTAGAGCTTGTTTTTGGAAAAGTGTTTATTTCTGCATTTCAATGTTGCAACTTGCTGAAAACTGTCCACAGTGTTCCTATCATCCTGATTAAACAGTACTGAAATAAAATGAACTTACAGAGTGCATCAGTCATGATTTAGAGCTTGTTTATGGAAAAGTGTGTATTTCTGTATTTCAACATGATTTGGAGCTTGTTTTTAAAAAGTGCTTATTTCTGTATTTCAACATGATTTGGAGCTTGTTTTTGAAAAGTGTTTATTTCTGTTTTTCAACATGATTTAGAGCTTGTTTTTGGAAAAGTGTTTATTTCTGTATTCCAATGTTGCAACTTGCTGAAAACTGTCCACAGTGCTCCTATCATCCTGATTAAACAGTACTGAAATAAAATTAACTTACAGAGTGCATCAGTCATGATTTAGAGCTTGTTTATGGAAAAGTGTGTATTTCTGTATTTCAACATGATTTGGAGCTTGTTTTTGAAAAGTGCTTATTTCTGTTTTTCAACATGATTTGGAGCTTGTTTTTGAAAAGTGCATATTTCTGTATTTCAACATGATTTGGAGCTTGTTTTTGAAAAGTGTTTATTTCTGTTTTTCAACATGATTTAGAGCTTGTTTTTGGAAAAGTGTTTATTTCTGTATTCCAATGTTGCAACTTGCTGAAAACTGTCCACAGTGTTCCTATCATCCTGATTAAACAGTACTGAAATAAAATGAACTTACAGAGTGCATCAGTCATGATTTAGAGCTTGTTTATGGAAAAGTGTGTATTTCTGTATTTCAACATGATTTGGAGCTTGTTTTTGAAAAGTGCTTATTTGTGTATTTCAACATGATTTGGAGCTTGTTTTTGAAAAGTGTTTATTTCTGTTTTTCAACATGATTTAGAGCTTGTTTTTGGAAAAGTGTTTATTTCTGTATTCCAATGTTGCAACTTGCTGAAAACTGTCCACAGTGTTCCTATCATCCTGATTAAACAGTACTGAAATAAAATGAACTTACAGAGTGCATCAGTCATGATTTAGAGCTCGTTTATGGAAAAGTGTGTATTTCTGTATTTCAACATGATTTGGAGCTTGTTTTTGAAAAGTGCTTATTTCTGTATTTCAATATGATTTGGAGCTTGTTTTTGAAAAGTGTTTATTTCTGTTTTTCAACATGATTTAGAGCTTGTTTTTGGAAAAGTGTTTATTTCTGTATTCCAATGTTGCAACTTGCTGAAAACTGTCCACAGTGTTCCTATCATCCTGATTAAACAGTACTGAAATAAAATTAACTTACAGAGTGCATCAGTCATGATTTAGAGCTTGTTTATGGAAAAGTGTGTATTTCTGTATTTCAACATGATTTGGAGCTTGTTTTTGAAAAGTGCTTATTTCTGTTTTTCAACACGATTTAGAGCTTGTTTTTGGAAAAGTGTTTATTTCTGTATTCCAATGTTGCAACTTGCTGAAACCTGTCCACAGTGTTCCTATCATCCTGATTAAACAGTACTGAAATAAAATGAACTTACAGAGTGCCTCAGTCATGATTTAGAGCTTGTTTATGGAAAAGTGTGTATTTCTGTATTTCAACATGATTTGGAGCTTGTTTTCGAAAAGTGCTTATTTCTGTATTTCAACATGATTTGGAGCTTGTTTTTGAAAAGTGTTTATTTCTGTTTTTCAACATGATTTAGAGCTTGTTTTTGGAAAAGTGTTTATTTCTGTATTCCAATGTTGCAACTTGCTGAAAACTGTCCACAGTGTTCCTATCATCCTGATTAAACAGTACTGAAATAAAATTTACTTACAGAGTGCATCAGTCATGATTTAGAGCTTGTTTATGGAAAAGTGTGTATTTCTGTATTTCAACATGATTTGGAGCTTGTTTTTGAAAAGTGCTTATTTCTGTTTTTCAACACGATTTAGAGCTTGTTTTTGGAAAAGGGTTTATTTCTGTATTCCAATGTTGCAACTTGCTGAAAACTGTCCACAGTGTTCCTATCATCCTGATTAAACAGTACTGAAATAAAATGAACTTACAGAGTGCCTCAGTCATGATTTAGAGCTTGTTTATGGAAAAGTGTGTATTTCTGTATTTCAACATGATTTGGAGCTTGTTTTTGAAAAGTGCTTATTTCTGTATTTCAACATGATTTGGAGCTTGTTTTTGAAAAGTGTTTATTTCTGTTTTTCAACATGATTTAGAGCTTGTTTTTGGAAAAGTGTTTATTTCTGTATTCCAATGTTGCAACTTGCTGAAAACTGTCCACAGTGCTCCTATCATCCTGATTAAACAGTACTGAAATAAAATGAACTTACAGAGTGCATCAAACATGATTTAGGGCTTGTTTATGGAAAAGTGTGTATTTCTGTATTTCAACATGATTTGGAGCTTGTTTTTGAAAAGTGCTTATTTCTGTTTTTCAACATGATTTGGAGCTTGTTTTTGAAAAGTGCATATTTCTGTATTTCAACATGATTTGGAGCTTGTTTTTGAAAAGTGTTTATTTCTGTTTTTCAACATGATTTAGAGCTTGTTTTTGGAAAAGTGTTTATTTCTGTATTCCAATGTTGCAACTTGCTGAAAACTGTCCACAGTGTTCCTATCATCCTGATTAAACAGTACTGAAATAAAATGAACTTACAGAGTGCATCAGTCATGATTTAGAGCTTGTTTATGGAAAAGTGTGTATTTCTGTATTTCAACATGATTTGGAGCTTGTTTTTGAAAAGTGCTTATTTCTGTATTTCAACATGATTTGGAGCTTGTTTTTGAAAAGTGTTTATTTCTGTTTTTCAACATGATTTAGAGCTTGTTTTTGGAAAAGTGTTTATTTCTGTATTCCAATGTTGCAACTTGCTGAAAACTGTCCACAGTGTTCCTATCATCCTGATTAAACAGTACTGAAATAAAATTAACTTACAGAGTGCATCAGTCATGATTTAGAGCTTGTTTATGGAAAAGTGTGTATTTCTGTATTTCAACATGATTTGGAGCTTGTTTTTGAAAAGTGCTTATTTCTGTTTTTCAACACGATTTAGAGCTTGTTTTTGGAAAAGTGTTTATTTCTGTATTCCAATGTTGCAACTTGCTGAAAACTGTCCACAGTGTTCCTATCATCCTGATTAAACAGTACTGAAATAAAATGAACTTACAGAGTGCCTCAGTCATGATTTAGAGCTTGTTTATGGAAAAGTGTGTATTTCTGTATTTCAACATGATTTGGAGCTTGTTTTTGAAAAGTGCTTATTTCTGTATTTCAACATGATTTGGAGCTTGTTTTTGAAAAGTGTTTATTTCTGTTTTTCAACATGATTTAGAGCTTGTTTTTGGAAAAGTGTTTATTTCTGTATTCCAATGTTGCAACTTGCTGAAAACTGTCCACAGTGCTCCTATCATCCTGATTAAACAGTACTGAAATAAAATTAACTTACAGAGTGCATCAAACATGATTTAGGGCTTGTTTATGGAAAAGTGCATATTTCTGTATTTCAACATGATTTGGAGCTTGTTTTTGAAAAGTGTTTATTTCTGTTTTTCAACATGATTTAGAGCTTGTTTTTGGAAAAGTGTTTATTTCTGTATTCCAATGTTGCAACTTGCTGAAAACTGTCCACAGTGTTCCTATCATCCTGATTAAACAGTACTGAAATAAAATGAACTTACAGAGTGCATCAGTCATGAATTAGAGCTTGTTTATGGAAAAGTGTGTATTTCTGTATTTCAACATGATTTGGAGCTTGTTTTTGAAAAGTGCTTATTTCTGTATTTCAACATGATTTGGAGCTTGTTTTTGAAAAGTGTTTATTTCTGTTTTTCAACATGATTTAGAGCTTGTTTTTGGAAAAGTGTTTATTTCTGTATTCCAATGTTGCAACTTGCTGAAAACTGTCCACAGTGTTCCTATCATCCTGATTAAACAGTACTGAAATAAAATTAACTTACAGAGTGCATCAGTCATGATTTAGAGCTTGTTTATGGAAAAGTGTGTATTTCTGTATTTCAACATGATTTGGAGCTTGTTTTTGAAAAGTGCTTATTTCTGTTTTTCAACACGATTTAGAGCTTGTTTTTGGAAAAGTGTTTATTTCTGCATTTCAATGTTGCAACTTGCTGAAAACTGTCCACAGTGTTTCTATCATCCTGATTAAACAGTACTGAAATAAAATTAACTTACAGAGTGCATCAGTCATGATTTAGAGCTTGTTTATGGAAAAGTGTGTATTTCTGTATTTCAACATGATTTCGAGCTTGTTTTTGAAAAGTTCTTATTTCTGTATTTCAACATGATTTGGAGCTTGTTTTTGAAAAGTGTTTATTTCTGTTTTTTAACATGATTTAGAGCTTGTTTTTGGAAAAGTGTTTATTTCTGTATTCCAATGTTGCAACTTGCTGAAAACTGTCCACAGGGTTCCTATCATCCTGATTAAACAGTACTGAAATAAAATGAACTTACAGAGTGCATCAGTCATGATTTAGAGCTTGTTTATGGAAAAGTGTGTATTTCTGTATTTCAACATGATTTGGAGCTTGTTTTTGAAAAGTGCTTATTTCTGTATTTCAACATGATTTGGAGCTTGTTTTTGGAAAAGTGTTTATTTCTGTATTCCAATGTTGCAACTTGCTGAAAACTGTCCACAGTGCTCCTATCATCCTGATTAAACAGTACTGAAATAAAATTAACTTACAGAGTGCATCAAACATGATTTAGGGCTTGTTTATGGAAAAGTGTTTATTTCTGTATTTCAACATGATTTGGAGCTTGTTTTTGAAAAGTTCTTATTTCTGTATTTCAACATGATTTGGAGCTTGTTTTTGAAAAGTGTTTATTTCTGTTTTTCAACATGATTTAGAGCTTGTTTTTGGAAAGTGTTTATTTCTGTATTCCAATGTTGCAACTTGCTGAAAACTGTCCACAGTGTTCCTATCATCCTGATTAAACAGTACTGAAATAAAATGAACTTACAGAGTGCATCAGTCATGATTTAGAGCTTGTTTATGGAAAAGTGTGTATTTCTGTATTTCAACATGATTTGGAGCTTGTTTTTGAAAAGTGCTTATTTCTGTATTTCAACATGATTTGGAGCTTGTTTTTGAAAAGTGTTTATTTCTGTTTTTCAACATGATTTAGAGCTTGTTTTTGGAAAAGTGTTTATTTCTGTATTCCAATGTTGCAACTTGCTGAAAACTGTCCACAGTGCTCCTATCATCCTGATTAAACAGTACTGAAATAAAATGAACTTACAGAGTGCATCAAACATGATTTAGGGCTTGTTTATGGAAAAGTGTGTATTTCTGTATTTCAACATGATTTGGAGCTTGTTTTTGAAAAGTGCTTATTTCTGTTTTTCAACATGATTTGGAGCTTGTTTTTGAAAAGTGCATATTTCTGTATTTCAACATGATTTGGAGCTTGTTTTTGAAAAGTGTTTATTTCTGTTTTTCAACATGATTTAGAGCTTGTTTTTGGAAAAGTGTTTATTTCTGTATTCCAATGTTGCAACTTGCTGAAAACTGTCCACAGTGTTCCTATCATCCTGATTAAACAGTACTGAAATAAAATGAACTTACAGAGTGCATCAGTCATGATTTAGAGCTTGTTTATGGAAAAGTGTGTATTTCTGTATTTCAACATGATTTGGAGCTTGTTTTTGAAAAGTGCTTATTTCTGTATTTCAACATGATTTGGAGCTTGTTTTTGAAAAGTGTTTATTTCTGTTTTTCAACATGATTTAGAGCTTGTTTTTGGAAAAGTGTTTATTTCTGTATTCCAATGTTGCAACTTGCTGAAAACTGTCCACAGTGTTCCTATCATCCTGATTAAACAGTACTGAAATAAAATTAACTTACAGAGTGCATCAGTCATGATTTAGAGCTTGTTTATGGAAAAGTGTGTATTTCTGTATTTCAACATGATTTGGAGCTTGTTTTTGAAAAGTGCTTATTTCTGTTTTTCAACACGATTTAGAGCTTGTTTTTGGAAAAGTGTTTATTTCTGTATTCCAATGTTGCAACTTGCTGAAAACTGTCCACAGTGTTCCTATCATCCTGATTAAACAGTACTGAAATAAAATGAACTTACAGAGTGCCTCAGTCATGATTTAGAGCTTGTTTATGGAAAAGTGTGTATTTCTGTATTTCAACATGATTTGGAGCTTGTTTTTGAAAAGTGCTTATTTCTGTATTTCAACATGATTTGGAGCTTGTTTTTGAAAAGTGTTTATTTCTGTTTTTCAACATGATTTAGAGCTTGTTTTTGGAAAAGTGTTTATTTCTGTATTCCAATGTTGCAACTTGCTGAAAACTGTCCACAGTGCTCCTATCATCCTGATTAAACAGTACTGAAATAAAATTAACTTACAGAGTGCATCAAACATGATTTAGGGCTTGTTTATGGAAAAGTGTGTATTTCTGTTTTTCAACATGATTTGGAGCTTGTTTTTGAAAAGTGCTTATTTCTGTTTTTCAACATGATTTGGAGCTTGTTTTTGAAAAGTGCATATTTCTGTATTTCAACATGATTTGGAGCTTGTTTTTGAAAAGTGTTTATTTCTGTTTTTCAACATGATTTAGAGCTTGTTTTTGGAAAAGTGTTTATTTCTGTATTCCAATGTTGCAACTTGCTGAAAACTGTCCACAGTGTTCCTATCATCCTGATTAAACAGTACTGAAATAAAATGAACTTACAGAGTGCATCAGTCATGAATTAGAGCTTGTTTATGGAAAAGTGTGTATTTCTGTATTTCAACATGATTTGGAGCTTGTTTTTGAAAAGTGCTTATTTCTGTATTTCAACATGATTTGGAGCTTGTTTTTGAAAAGTGTTTATTTCTGTTTTTCAACATGATTTAGAGCTTGTTTTTGGAAAAGTGTTTATTTCTGTATTCCAATGTTGCAACTTGCTGAAAACTGTCCACAGTGTTCCTATCATCCTGATTAAACAGTACTGAAATAAAATTAACTTACAGAGTGCATCAGTCATGATTTAGAGCTTGTTTATGGAAAAGTGTGTATTTCTGTATTTCAACATGATTTGGAGCTTGTTTTTGAAAAGTGCTTATTTCTGTTTTTCAACACGATTTAGAGCTTGTTTTTGGAAAAGTGTTTATTTCTGCATTTCAATGTTGCAACTTGCTGAAAACTGTCCACAGTGTTTCTATCATCCTGATTAAACAGTACTGAAATAAAATTAACTTACAGAGTGCATCAGTCATGATTTAGAGCTTGTTTATGGAAAAGTGTGTATTTCTGTATTTCAACATGATTTCGAGCTTGTTTTTGAAAAGTTCTTATTTCTGTATTTCAACATGATTTGGAGCTTGTTTTTGAAAAGTGTTTATTTCTGTTTTTTAACATGATTTAGAGCTTGTTTTTGGAAAAGTGTTTATTTCTGTATTCCAATGTTGCAACTTGCTGAAAACTGTCCACAGGGTTCCTATCATCCTGATTAAACAGTACTGAAATAAAATGAACTTACAGAGTGCATCAGTCATGATTTAGAGCTTGTTTATGGAAAAGTGTGTATTTCTGTATTTCAACATGATTTGGAGCTTGTTTTTGAAAAGTGCTTATTTCTGTATTTCAACATGATTTGGAGCTTGTTTTTGGAAAAGTGTTTATTTCTGTATTCCAATGTTGCAACTTGCTGAAAACTGTCCACAGTGCTCCTATCATCCTGATTAAACAGTACTGAAATAAAATTAACTTACAGAGTGCATCAAACATGATTTAGGGCTTGTTTATGGAAAAGTGTTTATTTCTGTATTTCAACATGATTTGGAGCTTGTTTTTGAAAAGTTCTTATTTCTGTATTTCAACATGATTTGGAGCTTGTTTTTGAAAAGTGTTTATTTCTGTTTTTCAACATGATTTAGAGCTTGTTTTTGGAAAGTGTTTATTTCTGTATTCCAATGTTGCAACTTGCTGAAAACTGTCCACAGTGTTCCTATCATCCTGATTAAACAGTACTGAAATAAAATGAACTTACAGAGTGCATCAGTCATGATTTAGAGCTTGTTTATGGAAAAGTGTGTATTTCTGTATTTCAACATGATTTGGAGCTTGTTTTTGAAAAGTGCTTATTTCTGTATTTCAACATGATTTGGAGCTTGTTTTTGAAAAGTGTTTATTTCTGTTTTTCAACATGATTTAGAGCTTGTTTTTGGAAAAGTGTTTATTTCTGTATTCCAATGTTGCAACTTGCTGAAAACTGTCCACAGTGCTCCTATCATCCTGATTAAACAGTACTGAAATAAAATTAACTTACAGAGTGCATCAAACATAATTTAGGGCTTGTTTATGGAAAAGTGTTTATTTCTGTATTTCAACATGATTTGGAGCTTGTTTATGGAAAAGTGTGTATTTCTGTATTTCAACATGATTTGGAGCTTGTTTTTGAAAAGTGCCTATTTCTGTTTTTCAACATGATTTAGAGCTTGTTTTTGGAAAAGTGTTTATTTCTGTATTCCAATGTTGCAACTTGCTGAAAACTGTCCACAGTGTTCCTATCATCCTGATTAAACAGTACTGAAATAAAATTAACTTACAGAGTGCATCAGTCATGATTTAGAGCTTGTTTATGGAAAAGTGTGTATTTCTGTATTTCAACATGATTTGGAGCTTGTTTTTGAAAAGTGCTTATTTCTGTTTTTCAACACGATTTAGAGCTTGTTTTTGGAAAAGTGTTTATTTCTGCATTTCAATGTTGCAACTTGCTGAAAACTGTCCACAGTGTTCCTATCATCCTGATTAAACAGTCCTGAAATAAAATGAACTTACAGAGTGCATCAGTCATGATTTAGAGCTTGTTTATGGAAAAGTGTGTATTTCTGTATTTCAACATGATTTGGAGCTTGTTTTTGAAAAGTGCTTATTTCTGTATTTCAACATGATTTGGAGCTTGTTTTTGAAAAGTGTTTATTTCTGTTTTTCAACATGATTTAGAGCTTGTTTTTGGAAAAGTGTTTATTTCTGCATTTCAATGTTGCAACTTGCTGAAAACTGTCCACAGTGTTCCTATCATCCTGATTAAACAGTACTGAAATAAAATGAACTTACAGAGTGCATCAGTCATGATTTAGAGCGTGTTTATGGAAAAGTGTGTATTTCTGTATTTCAACATGATTTGGAGCTTGTTTTTGAAAAGTGCTTATTTCTGTTTTTCAATACGATTTAGAGCTTGTTTTTGGAAAAGTGTTTATTTCTGCATTTCAATGTTGCAACTTGCTGAAAACTGTCCACAGTGTTCCTATCATCCTGATTAAACAGTACTGAAATAAAATGAACTTACAGAGTGCATCAGTCATGATTTAGAGCTTGTTTATGGAAAAGTGTGTATTTCTGTATTTCAACATGATTTGGAGCTTGTTTTTGAAAAGTGCTTATTTCTGTATTTCAACATGATTTGGAGCTTGTTTTTGAAAAGTGCTTATTTCTGTTTTTCAACATGATTTAGAGCTTGTTTTTGGAAAAGTGTTTATTTCTGTATTCCAATGTTGCAACTTGCTGAAAACTGTCCACAGTGTTCCTATCATCCTGATTAAACAGTACTGAAATAAAATGAACTTACAGAGTGCATCAGTCATGATTTAGAGCGTGTTTATGGAAAAGTGTGTATTTCTGTATTTCAACATGATTTGGAGCTTGTTTTTGAAAAGTGCTTTTTTCTGTTTTTCAACACGATTTAGAGCTTGTTTTTGGAGAAGTGTTTATTTCTGCATTTCAATGTTGCAACTTGCTGAAAACTGTCCACAGTGTTCCTATCATCCTGATTAAACAGTACTGAAATAAAATGAACTTACAGAGTGCATCAGTCATGATTTAGAGCTTGTTTATGGAAAAGTGTGTATTTCTGTATTTCAACATGATTTGGAGCTTGTTTTTGAAAAGTGCTTATTTCTGTATTTCAACATGATTTGGAGCTTGTTTTTGAAAAGTGTTTATTTCTGTTTTTCAACATGATTTAGAGCTTGTTTTTGGAAAAGTGTTTATTTCTGCATTTCAATGTTGCAACTTGCTGAAAACTGTCCACAGTGTTCCTATCATCCTGATTAAACAGTACTGAAATAAAATGAACTTACAGAGTGCATCAGTCATGATTTAGAGCGTGTTTATGGAAAAGTGTGTATTTCTGTATTTCAACATGATTTGGAGCTTGTTTTTGAAAAGTGCTTATTTCTGTATTTCAACATGATTTGGAGCTTGTTTTTGGAAAAGTGTTTATTTCTGTTTTTCAACATGATTTAGAGCTTGTTTTTGGAAAAGTGTTTATTTCTGCATTTCAATGTTGCAACTTGCTGAAAACTGTCCACAGTGTTCCTATCATCCTGATTAAACAGTACTGAAATAAAATGAACTTACAGAGTGCATCAGTCATGATTTAGAGCGTGTTTATGGAAAAGTGTGTATTTCTGTATTTCAACATGATTTGGAGCTTGTTTTTGAAAAGTGCTTATTTCTGTTTTTCAATACGATTTAGAGCTTGTTTTTGGAAAAGTGTTTATTTCTGCATTTCAATGTTGCAACTTGCTGAAAACTGTCCACAGTGTTTCTATCATCCTGATTAAACAGTACTGAAATAAAATTAACTTACAGAGTGCATCAGTCATGATTTAGAGCTTGTTTATGGAAAAGTGTTTATTTCTGTATTTCAGCATGATTTGGAGCTTGTTTTTGAAAAGTGCTTATTTCTGTATTTCAACATGATTTGGAGCTTGTTTTTGAAAAGTGTTTATTTCTGTTTTTCAACATGATTTAGAGCTTGTTTTTGGAAAAGTGTTTATTTCTGTATTCCAATGTTGCAACTTGCTGAAAACTGTCCACAGTGCTCCTATCATCCTGATTAAACAGTACTGAAATAAAATGAACTTACAGAGTGCATCAGTCATGATTTAGAGCTTGTTTATGGAAAAGTGTGTATTTCTGTATTTCAACATGATTTGGAGCTTGTTTTTGAAAAGTGCTTATTTCTGTATTTCAACATGATTTGGAGCTTGTTTTTGAAAAGTGTTTATTTCTGTTTTTCAACATGATTTAGAGCTTGTTTTTGGAAAAGTGTTTATTTCTGTATTCCAATGTTGCAACTTGCTGAAAACTGTCCACAGTGCTCCTATCATCCTGATTAAACAGTACTGAAATAAAATTAACTTACAGAGTGCATCAAACATAATTTAGGGCTTGTTTATGGAAAAGTGTTTATTTCTGTATTTCAACATGATTTGGAGCTTGTTTATGGAAAAGTGTGTATTTCTGTATTTCAACATGATTTGGAGCTTGTTTTTGAAAAGTGCCTATTTCTGTTTTTCAACATGATTTAGAGCTTGTTTTTGGAAAAGTGTTTATTTCTGTATTCCAATGTTGCAACTTGCTGAAAACTGTCCACAGTGTTCCTATCATCCTGATTAAACAGTACTGAAATAAAATTAACTTACAGAGTGCATCAGTCATGATTTAGAGCTTGTTTATGGAAAAGTGTGTATTTCTGTATTTCAACATGATTTGGAGCTTGTTTTTGAAAAGTGCTTATTTCTGTTTTTCAACACGATTTAGAGCTTGTTTTTGGAAAAGTGTTTATTTCTGCATTTCAATGTTGCAACTTGCTGAAAACTGTCCACAGTGTTCCTATCATCCTGATTAAACAGTACTGAAATAAAATGAACTTACAGAGTGCATCAGTCATGATTTAGAGCTTGTTTATGGAAAAGTGTGTATTTCTGTATTTCAACATGATTTGGAGCTTGTTTTTGAAAAGTGCTTATTTCTGTATTTCAACATGATTTGGAGCTTGTTTTTGAAAAGTGTTTATTTCTGTTTTTCAACTTGATTTAGAGCTTGTTTTTGGAAAAGTGTTTATTTCTGCATTTCAATGTTGCAACTTGCTGAAAACTGTCCACAGTGTTCCTATCATCCTGATTAAACAGTACTGAAATAAAATGAACTTACAGAGTGCATCAGTCATGATTTAGAGCGTGTTTATGGAAAAGTGTGTATTTCTGTATTTCAACATGATTTGGAGCTTGTTTTTGAAAAGTGCTTATTTCTGTTTTTCAACACGATTTAGAGCTTGTTTTTGGAAAAGTGTTTATTTCTGCATTTCAATGTTGCAACTTGCTGAAAACTGTCCACAGTGTTCCTATCATCCTGATTAAACAGTACTGAAATAAAATGAACTTACAGAGTGCATCAGTCATGATTTAGAGCTTGTTTATGGAAAAGTGTGTATTTCTGTATTTCAACATGATTTGGAGCTTGTTTTTGAAAAGTGCTTATTTCTGTATTTCAACATGATTTGGAGCTTGTTTTTGAAAAGTGCTTATTTCTGTTTTTCAACACGATTTAGAGCTTGTTTTTGGAAAAGTGTTTATTTCTGCATTTCAATGTTGCAACTTGCTGAAAACTGTCCACAGGGTTTCTATCATCCTGATTAAACAGTACTGAAATAAAATTAACTTACAGAGTGCATCAGTCATGATTTAGAGCTTGTTTATGGAAAAGTGTGTATTTCTGTATTTCAACATGATTTGGAGCTTGTTTTTGAAAAGTTCTTATTTCTGTATTTCAACATGATTTGGAGCTTGTTTTTGAAAAGTGTTTATTTCTGTTTTTTAACATGATTTAGAGCTTGTTTTTGGAAAAGTGTTTATTTCTGTATTCCAATGTTGCAACTTGCTGAAAACTGTCCACAGTGTTCCTATCATCCTGATTAAACAGTACTGAAATAAAATGAACTTACAGAGTGCATCAGTCATGATTTAGAGCTTGTTTATGGAAAAGTGTGTATTTCTGTATTTCAACATGATTTGGAGCTTGTTTTTGAAAAGTGCTTATTTCTGTTTTTCAACACGATTTAGAGCTTGTTTTTGGAAAAGTGTTTATTTCTGCATTTCAATGTTGCAACTTGCTGAAAACTGTCCACAGTGTTTCTATCATCCTGATTAAACAGTACTGAAATAAAATGAACTTACAGAGTGCATCAGTCATGATTTAGAGCTTGTTTTTGAAAAGTGCTTATTTCTGTATTTCAACATGATTTGGAGCTTGTTTTTGAAAAGTGCTTATTTCTGTATTTCAACATGATTTGGAGCTTGTTTTTGAAAAGTGTTTATTTCTGTTTTTCAACATGATTTAGAGCTTGTTTTTGGAAAAGTGTTTATTTCTGTATTCCAATGTTGCAACTTGCTGAAAACTGTCCACAGTGCTCCTATCATCCTGATTAAACAGTACTGAAATAAAATTAACTTACAGAGTGCATCAAACATGATTTAGGGCTTGTTTATGGAAAAGTGTGTATTTCTGTATTTCAACATGATTTGGAGCTTGTTTTTGAAAAGTGCTTATTTCTGTATTTGAACATGATTTGGAGCTTGTTTTTGAAAAGTGTTTATTTCTGTTTTTCAACATGATTTAGAGCTTGTTTTTGGAAAAGTGTTTATTTCTGCATTTCAATGTTGCAACTTGCTGAAAACTGTCCACAGTGTTTCTATCATCCTGATTAAACAGTACTGAAATAAAATTAACTTACAGAGTGCATCAGTCATGATTTAGAGCTTGTTTATGGAAAAGTGTTTATTTCTGTATTTCAACATGATTTGGAGCTTGTTTTTGAAAAGTGCTTATTTCTGTATTTCAACATGATTTGGAGCTTGTTTTTGAAAAGTGTTTATTTCTGTTTTTCAACATGATTTAGAGCTTGTTTTTGGAAAAGTGTTTATTTCTGTATTCCAATGTTGCAACTTGCTGAAAACTGTCCACAGTGCTCCTATCATCCTGATTAAACAGTACTGAAATAAAATTAACTTACAGAGTGCATCAAACATGATTTAGGGCTTGTTTATGGAAAAGTGTGTATTTCTGTATTTCAACATGATTTGGAGCTTGTTTTTGAAAAGTGCTTATTTCTGTATTTGAACATGATTTGGAGCTTGTTTTTGAAAAGTGTTTATTTCTGTTTTTCAACATGATTTAGAGCTTGTTTTTGGAAAAGTGTTTATTTCTGTATTCCAATGTTGCAACTTGCTGAAAACTGTCCACAGTGCTCCTATCATCCTGATTAAACAGTACTGAAATAAAATTAACTTACAGAGTGCATCAAACATGATTTAGGGCTTGTTTATGGAAAAGTGTTTATTTCTGTATTTCAACATGATTTGGAGCTTGTTTATGGAAAAGTGTGTATTTCTGTATTTCAACATGATTTGGAGCTTGTTTTTGAAAAGTGCTTATTTCTGTTTTTCAATACGATTTAGAGCTTGTTTTTGGAAAAGTGTTTATTTCTGCATTTCAATGTTGCAACTTGCTGAAAACTGTCCACAGTGTTCCTATCATCCTGATTAAACAGTACTGAAATAAAATGAACTTACAGAGTGCATCAGTCATGATTTAGAGCTTGTTTATGGAAAAGTGTGTATTTCTGTATTTCAACATGATTTGGAGGTTGTTTTTGAAAAGTGCTTATTTCTGTATTTCAACATGATTTGGAGCTTGTTTTTGAAAAGTGTTTTTTTCTGTTTTTCAACATGATTTAGAGCTTGTTTTTGGAAAAGTGTTTTTTTCTGCATTTCAATGTTGCAACTTGCTGAAAACTGTCCACAGTGTTCCTATCATCCTGATTAAACAGTACTGAAATAAAATGAACTTACAGAGTGCATCAGTCATGATTTAGAGCTTGTTTATGGAAAAGTGTGTATTTCTGTATTTCAACATGATTTGGAGCTTGTTTTTGAAAAGTGCTTATTTCTGTATTTCAACATGATTTGGAGCTTGTTTTTGAAAAGTGTTTATTTCTGTTTTTCAACATGATTTAGAGCTTGTTTTTGGAAAAGTGTTTATTTCTGTATTCCAATGTTGCAACTTGCTGAAAACTGTCCACAGTGCTCCTCTCATCCTGACTGATTAAACAGTACTGAAATAAAATGAACTTACAGAGTGCATCAGTCATGATTTAGAGCTTGTTTATGGAAAAGTGTGTATTTCTGTATTTCAACATGATTTGGAGCTTGTTTTTGAAAAGTGCTTATTTCTGTATTTCAACATGATTTGGAGCTTGTTTTTGAAAAGTGTTTATTTCTATTTTTCAACATGATTTAGAGCTTGTTTTTGGAAAAGTGTTTATTTCTGCATTTCAATGTTGCAACTTGCTGAAAACTGTCCACAGTGTTCCTATCATCCTGATTAAACAGTACTGAAATAAAATGAACTTACAGAGTGCATCAGTCATGATTTAGAGCTTGTTTATGGAAAAGTGTGTATTTCTGTATTTCAACATGATTTGGAGCTTGTTTTTGAAAAGTGCTTATTTCTGTATTTCAACATGATTTGGAGCTTGTTTTTGAAAAGTGTTTATTTCTGTTTTTCAACATGATTTAGAGCTTGTTTTTGGAAAAGTGTTTATTTCTGTATTCCAATGTTGCAACTTGCTGAAAACTGTCCACAGTGCTCCTATCATCCTGATTAAACAGTACTGAAATAGAATTAACTTACAGAGTGCATCAAACATGATTTAGGGCTTGTTTATGGAAAAGTGTTTATTTCTGTATTTCAACATGATTTGGAGCTTGTTTTTGAAAAGTGCTTATTTCTGTTTTTCAACATGATTTGGAGCTTGTTTTTGAAAAGTGCATATTTCTGTATTTCAACATGATTTGGAGCTTGTTTTTGAAAAGTGTTTATTTCTGTTTTTCAACATTATTTAGAGCTTGTTTTTGGAAAAGTGTTTATTTCTGTATTCCAATGTTGCAACTTGCTGAAAACTGTCCACAGTGTTCCTATCATCCTGATTAAACAGTACTGAAATAAAATGAACTTACAGCGTGCATCAGTCATGATTTAGAGCTTGTTTCTGGAAAAGTGTGTATTTCTGTATTTCAACATGATTTGGAGCTTGTTTTTGAAAAGTGCTTATTTCTGTATTTCAACAAGATTTGGAGCTTGTTTTTGAAAAGTGTTTATTTCTGTTTTTCAACATGATTTAGAGCTTGTTTTTGGAAAAGTGTTTATTTCTGTATTCCAATGTTGCAAGATGCTGAAAACTGTCCACAGTGTTCCTATCATCCTGATTAAACAGTACTGAAATAAAATGAACTTACAGAGTGCATCAGTCATGATTTAGAGCTTGTTTTTGAAAAGTGCTTATTTCTGTATTTCAACATGATTTGGAGCTTGTTTTTGAAAAGTGTTTATTTCTGTTTTTCAACATGATTTGGAGCTTGTTTTTGAAAAGTGCTTATTTCTGTTTTTCAACACGATTTAGAGCTTGTTTTTGGAAAAGTGTTTATTTCTGCATTTCAATGTTGCAACTTGCTGAAAACTGTCCACAGTGTTTCTATCATCCTGATTAAACAGTACTGAAATAAAATTAACTTACAGAGTGCATCAGTCATGATTTAGAGCTTGTTTATGGAAAAGTGTGTATTTCTGTATTTCAACATGATTTGGAGCTTGTTTTTGAAAAGTGCTTATTTCTGTATTTCAACATGATTTGGAGCTTGTTTTTGAAAAGTGTTTATTTCTGTTTTTCAACATGATTTATAGCTTGTTTTTGGAAAAGTGTTTATTTCTGTATTCCAATGTTGCAACTTGCTGAAAACTGTCCACAGTGCTCCTATCATCCTGATTAAACAGTACTGAAATAAAATTAACTTACAGAGTGCATCAGTCATGATTTAGAGCTTGTTTATGGAAAAGTGTGTATTTCTGTATTTCAACATGATTTGGAGCTTGTTTTTGAAAAGTGCTTATTTCTGTTTTTCAACACGATTTAGAGCTTGTTTTTGGAAAAGTGTTTATTTCTGCATTTCAATGTTGCAACTTGCTGAAAACTGTCCACAGTGTTCCTATCATCCTGATTAAACAGTACTGAAATAAAATGAACTTACAGAGTGCATCAGTCATGATTTAGAGCTTGTTCATGGAAAAGTGTGTATTTCTGTATTTCAACATGATTTGGAGCTTGTTTTTGAAAAAGTGTTTATTTCTGTATTCCAATGTTGCAAGATGCTGAAAACTGTCCACAGTGTTCCTATCATCCTGATTAAACAGTACTGAAATAAAATGAACTTACAGAGTGCATCAGTCATGATTTAGAGCTTGTTTTTGAAAAGTGCTTATTTCTGTATTTCAACATGATTTGGAGCTTGTTTTTGAAAAGTGTTTATTTCTGTTTTTCAACATGATTTGGAGCTTGTTTTTGAAAAGTGCTTATTTCTGTTTTTCAACACGATTTAGAGCTTGTTTTTGGAAAAGTGTTTATTTCTGCATTTCAATGTTGCAACTTGCTGAAAACTGTCCACAGTGTTTCTATCATCCTGATTAAACAGTACTGAAATAAAATTAACTTACAGAGTGCATCAGTCATGATTTAGAGCTTGTTTATGGAAAAGTGTGTATTTCTGTATTTCAACATGATTTGGAGCTTGTTTTTGAAAAGTGCTTATTTCTGTATTTCAACATGATTTGGAGCTTGTTTTTGAAAAGTGTTTATTTCTGTTTTTCAACATGATTTATAGCTTGTTTTTGGAAAAGTGTTTATTTCTGTATTCCAATGTTGCAACTTGCTGAAAACTGTCCACAGTGCTCCTATCATCCTGATTAAACAGTACTGAAATAAAATTAACTTACAGAGTGCATCAGTCATGATTTAGAGCTTGTTTATGGAAAAGTGTGTATTTCTGTATTTCAACATGATTTGGAGCTTGTTTTTGAAAAGTGCTTATTTCTGTTTTTCAACACGATTTAGAGCTTGTTTTTGGAAAAGTGTTTATTTCTGCATTTCAATGTTGCAACTTGCTGAAAACTGTCCACAGTGTTCCTATCATCCTGATTAAACAGTACTGAAATAAAATGAACTTACAGAGTGCATCAGTCATGATTTAGAGCTTGTTCATGGAAAAGTGTGTATTTCTGTATTTCAACATGATTTGGAGCTTGTTTTTGAAAAGTGCTTATTTCTGTATTTCAACATGATTTGGAGCTTGTTTTTGAAAAGTGTTTATTTCTGTTTTTCAACATGATTTAGAGCTTGTTTTTGGAAAAGTGTTTATTTCTGCATTTCAATGTTGCAACTTGCTGAAAACTGTCCACAGTGTTCCTATCATCCTGATTAAACAGTACTGAAATAAAATGAACTTACAGAGTGCATCAGTCATGATTTAGAGCTTGTTTATGGAAAAGTGTGTATTTCTGTATTTCAACATGATTTGGAGCTTGTTTTTGAAAAGTGCTTATTTCTGTATTTCAACATGATTTGGAGCTTGTTTTTGAAAAGTGTTTATTTCTGTTTTTCAACATGATTTAGAGCTTCTTTTTGGAAAAGTGTTTATTTCTGTATTCCAATGTTGCAAGATGCTGAAAACTGTCCACAGTGTTCCTATCATCCTGATTAAACAGTACTGAAATAAAATGAACTTACAGAGTGCATCAGTCATGATTTAGAGCTTGTTTTTGAAAAGTGCTTATTTCTGTATTTCAACATGATTTGGAGCTTGTTTTTGAAAAGTGTTTATTTCTGTTTTTCAACATGATTTAGAGCTTGTTTTTGGAAAAGTGTTTATTTCTGTATTCCAATGTTGCAACTTGCTGAAAACTGTCCACAGTGTTCCTATCATCCTGATTAAACAGTACTGAAATAAAATGAACTTACAGAGTGCATCAGTCATGATTTAGAGCTTGTTTATGGAAAAGTGTGTATTTCTGTATTTCAACATGATTTGGAGCTTGTTTTTGAAAAGTGCTTATTTCTGTTTTTCAACACGATTTAGAGCTTGTTTTTGGAAAAGTGTTTATTTCTGCATTTCAATGTTGCAACTTGCTGAAAACTGTCCACAGTGTTTCTATCATCCTGATTAAACAGTACTGAAATAAAATTAACTTACAGAGTGCATCAGTCATGATTTAGAGCTTGTTTATGGAAAAGTGTGTATTTCTGTATTTCAACATGATTTGGAGCTTGTTTTTGAAAAGTGCTTATTTCTGTTTTTCAACACGATTTAGAGCTTGTTTTTGGAAAAGTGTTTATTTCTGCATTTCAATGTTGCAACTTGCTGAAAACTGTCCACAGTGTTTCTATCATCCTGATTAAACAGTACTGAAATAAAATTAACTTACAGAGTGCATCAGTCATGATTTAGAGCTTGTTTATGGAAAAGTGTGTATTTCTGTATTTCAACATGATTTGGAGCTTGTTTTTGAAAAGTGCTTATTTCTGTATTTCAACATGATTTGGAGCTTGTTTTTGAAACGTGTTTATTTCTGTTTTTCAACATGATTTAGAGCTTGTTTTTGGAAAAGTGTTTATTTCTGTATTCCAATGTTGCAACTTGCTGAAAACTGTCCACAGTGTTCCTATCATCCTGATTAAACAGTACTGACATAAAATGAACTTACAAAATGCATCAGTCATGATTTAGAGCTTGTTTATGGAAAAGTGTGTATTTCTGTATTTCAACATGATTTGGAGCTTGTTTTTGAAAAGTGCTTATTTCTGTATTTCAACATGATTTGGAGCTTGTTTTTGAAAAGTGCTTATTTCTGTTTTTCAACATGATTTAGAGCTTGTTTTTGGAAAAGTGTTTATTTCTGTATTCCAATGTTGCAACTTGCTGAAAACTGTCCACAGTGTTCCTATCATCCTGATTAAACAGTACTGAAATAAAATGAACTTACAAAGTGCATCAGTCATGATTTAGAGCTTGTTTATGGAAAAGTGTGTATTTCTGTATTTCAACATGATTTGGAGCTTGTTTTTGAAAAGTGCTTATTTCTGTATTTCAACATGATTTGGAGCTTGTTTTTGAAAAGTGTTTATTTCTGTTTTTCAACATGATTTAGAGCTTGTTTTTGGAAAAGTGTTTATTTCTGTATTCCAATGTTGCAACTTGCTGAAAACTGTCCACAGTGCTCCTATCATCCTGATTAAACAGTACTGAAATAAAATTAACTTACAGAGTGCATCAGTCATGATTTAGAGCTTGTTTATGGAAAAGTGTGTATTTCTGTATTTCAACATGATTTGGAGCTTGTTTTTGAAAAGTGCTTATTTCTGTTTTTCAACACGATTTAGAGCTTGTTTTTGGAAAAGTGTTTATTTCTGCATTTCAATGTTGCAACTTGCTGAAAACTGTCCACAGTGTTCCTATCATCCTGATTAAACAGTACTGAAATAAAATGAACTTACAGAGTGCATCAGTCATGATTTAGAGCTTGTTCATGGAAAAGTGTGTATTTCTGTATTTCAACATGATTTGGAGCTTGTTTTTGAAAAGTGCTTATTTCTGTATTTCAACATGATTTGGAGCTTGTTTTTGAAAAGTGTTTATTTCTGTTTTTCAACATGATTTATAGCTTGTTTTTGGAAAAGTGTTTATTTCTGTATTCCAATGTTGCAACTTGCTGAAAACTGTCCACAGTGCTCCTATCATCCTGATTAAACAGTACTGAAATAAAATTAACTTACAGAGTGCATCAGTCATGATTTAGAGCTTGTTTATGGAAAAGTGTGTATTTCTGTATTTCAACATGATTTGGAGCTTGTTTTTGAAAAGTGCTTATTTCTGTTTTTCAACACGATTTAGAGCTTGTTTTTGGAAAAGTGTTTATTTCTGCATTTCAATGTTGCAACTTGCTGAAAACTGTCCACAGTGTTCCTATCATCCTGATTAAACAGTACTGAAATAAAATGAACTTACAGAGTGCATCAGTCATGATTTAGAGCTTGTTCATGGAAAAGTGTGTATTTCTGTATTTCAACATGATTTGGAGCTTGTTTTTGAAAAGTGCTTATTTCTGTATTTCAACATGATTTGGAGCTTGTTTTTGAAAAGTGTTTATTTCTGTTTTTCAACATGATTTAGAGCTTGTTTTTGGAAAAGTGTTTATTTCTGTATTCCAATGTTGCAACTTGCTGAAAACTGTCCACAGTGTTTCTATCATCCTGATTAAACAGTACTGAAATAAAATGAACTTACAGAGTGCATCAGTCATGATTTAGAGCTTGTTTATGGAAAAGTGTGTATTTCTGTATTTCAACATGATTTGGAGCTTGTTTTTGAAAAGTGCTTATTTCTGTATTTCAACATGATTTGGAGCTTGTTTTTGAAAAGTGTTTATTTCTGTTTTTCAACATGATTTATAGCTTGTTTTTGGAAAAGTGTTTATTTCTGTATTCCAATGTTGCAACTTGCTGAAAACTGTCCACAGTGCTCCTATCATCCTGATTAAACAGTACTGAAATAAAATTAACTTACAGAGTGCATCAGTCATGATTTAGAGCTTGTTTATGGAAAAGTGTGTATTTCTGTATTTCAACATGATTTGGAGCTTGTTTTTGAAAAGTGCTTATTTCTGTTTTTCAACACGATTTAGAGCTTGTTTTTGGAAAAGTGTTTATTTCTGCATTTCAATGTTGCAACTTGCTGAAAACTGTCCACAGTGTTCCTATCATCCTGATTAAACAGTACTGAAATAAAATGAACTTACAGAGTGCATCAGTCATGATTTAGAGCTTGTTCATGGAAAAGTGTGTATTTCTGTATTTCAACATGATTTGGAGCTTGTTTTTGAAAAGTGCTTATTTCTGTATTTCAACATGATTTGGAGCTTGTTTTTGAAAAGTGTTTATTTCTGTTTTTCAACATGATTTAGAGCTTGTTTTTGGAAAAGTGTTTATTTCTGCATTTCAATGTTGCAACTTGCTGAAAACTGTCCACAGTGTTCCTATCATCCTGATTAAACAGTACTGAAATAAAATGAACTTACAGAGTGCATCAGTCATGATTTAGAGCTTGTTTATGGAAAAGTGTGTATTTCTGTATTTCAACATGATTTGGAGCTTGTTTTTGAAAAGTGCTTATTTCTGTATTTCAACATGATTTGGAGCTTGTTTTTGAAAAGTGTTTATTTCTGTTTTTCAACATGATTTAGAGCTTCTTTTTGGAAAAGTGTTTATTTCTGTATTCCAATGTTGCAAGATGCTGAAAACTGTCCACAGTGTTCCTATCATCCTGATTAAACAGTACTGAAATAAAATGAACTTACAGAGTGCATCAGTCATGATTTAGAGCTTGTTTTTGAAAAGTGCTTATTTCTGTATTTCAACATGATTTGGAGCTTGTTTTTGAAAAGTGTTTATTTCTGTTTTTCAACATGATTTAGAGCTTGTTTTTGGAAAAGTGTTTATTTCTGTATTCCAATGTTGCAACTTGCTGAAAACTGTCCACAGTGTTCCTATCATCCTGATTAAACAGTACTGAAATAAAATGAACTTACAGAGTGCATCAGTCATGATTTAGAGCTTGTTTATGGAAAAGTGTGTATTTCTGTATTTCAACATGATTTGGAGCTTGTTTTTGAAAAGTGCTTATTTCTGTTTTTCAACACGATTTAGAGCTTGTTTTTGGAAAAGTGTTTATTTCTGCATTTCAATGTTGCAACTTGCTGAAAACTGTCCACAGTGTTTCTATCATCCTGATTAAACAGTACTGAAATAAAATTAACTTACAGAGTGCATCAGTCATGATTTAGAGCTTGTTTATGGAAAAGTGTGTATTTCTGTATTTCAACATGATTTGGAGCTTGTTTTTGAAAAGTGCTTATTTCTGTTTTTCAACACGATTTAGAGCTTGTTTTTGGAAAAGTGTTTATTTCTGCATTTCAATGTTGCAACTTGCTGAAAACTGTCCACAGTGTTTCTATCATCCTGATTAAACAGTACTGAAATAAAATTAACTTACAGAGTGCATCAGTCATGATTTAGAGCTTGTTTATGGAAAAGTGTGTATTTCTGTATTTCAACATGATTTGGAGCTTGTTTTTGAAAAGTGCTTATTTCTGTATTTCAACATGATTTGGAGCTTGTTTTTGAAACGTGTTTATTTCTGTTTTTCAACATGATTTAGAGCTTGTTTTTGGAAAAGTGTTTATTTCTGTATTCCAATGTTGCAACTTGCTGAAAACTGTCCACAGTGTTCCTATCATCCTGATTAAACAGTACTGACATAAAATGAACTTACAAAATGCATCAGTCATGATTTAGAGCTTGTTTATGGAAAAGTGTGTATTTCTGTATTTCAACATGATTTGGAGCTTGTTTTTGAAAAGTGCTTATTTCTGTATTTCAACATGATTTGGAGCTTGTTTTTGAAAAGTGCTTATTTCTGTTTTTCAACATGATTTAGAGCTTGTTTTTGGAAAAGTGTTTATTTCTGTATTCCAATGTTGCAACTTGCTGAAAACTGTCCACAGTGTTCCTATCATCCTGATTAAACAGTACTGAAATAAAATGAACTTACAAAGTGCATCAGTCATGATTTAGAGCTTGTTTATGGAAAAGTGTGTATTTCTGTATTTCAACATGATTTGGAGCTTGTTTTTGAAAAGTGCTTATTTCTGTATTTCAACATGATTTGGAGCTTGTTTTTGAAAAGTGTTTATTTCTGTTTTTCAACATGATTTAGAGCTTGTTTTTGGAAAAGTGTTTATTTCTGTATTCCAATGTTGCAACTTGCTGAAAACTGTCCACAGTGCTCCTATCATCCTGATTAAACAGTACTGAAATAAAATTAACTTACAGAGTGCATCAGTCATGATTTAGAGCTTGTTTATGGAAAAGTGTGTATTTCTGTATTTCAACATGATTTGGAGCTTGTTTTTGAAAAGTGCTTATTTCTGTTTTTCAACACGATTTAGAGCTTGTTTTTGGAAAAGTGTTTATTTCTGCATTTCAATGTTGCAACTTGCTGAAAACTGTCCACAGTGTTCCTATCATCCTGATTAAACAGTACTGTAATAAAATGAACTTACAGAGTGCATCAGTCATGATTTAGAGCTTGTTCATGGAAAAGTGTGTATTTCTGTATTTCAACATGATTTGGAGCTTGTTTTTGAAAAGTGCTTATTTCTGTATTTCAACATGATTTGGAGCTTGTTTTTGAAAAGTGTTTATTTCTGTTTTTCAACATGATTTATAGCTTGTTTTTGGAAAAGTGTTTATTTCTGTATTCCAATGTTGCAACTTGCTGAAAACTGTCCACAGTGCTCCTATCATCCTGATTAAACAGTACTGAAATAAAATTAACTTACAGAGTGCATCAGTCATGATTTAGAGCTTGTTTATGGAAAAGTGTGTATTTCTGTATTTCAACATGATTTGGAGCTTGTTTTTGAAAAGTGCTTATTTCTGTTTTTCAACACGATTTAGAGCTTGTTTTTGGAAAAGTGTTTATTTCTGCATTTCAATGTTGCAACTTGCTGAAAACTGTCCACAGTGTTCCTATCATCCTGATTAAACAGTACTGAAATAAAATGAACTTACAGAGTGCATCAGTCATGATTTAGAGCTTGTTCATGGAAAAGTGTGTATTTCTGTATTTCAACATGATTTGGAGCTTGTTTTTGAAAAGTGCTTATTTCTGTATTTCAACATGATTTGGAGCTTGTTTTTGAAAAGTGTTTATTTCTGTTTTTCAACATGATTTAGAGCTTGTTTTTGGAAAAGTGTTTATTTCTGTATTCCAATGTTGCAACTTGCTGAAAACTGTCCACAGTGTTCCTATCATCCTGATTAAACAGTACTGAAATAAAATGAACTTACAGAGTGCATCAGTCATGATTTAGAGCTTGTTTATGGAAAAGTGTGTATTTCTGTATTTCAACATGATTTGGAGCTTGTTTTTGAAAAGTGCTTATTTCTGTTTTTCAACACGATTTAGAGCTTGTTTTTGGAAAAGTGTTTATTTCTGCATTTCAATGTTGCAACTTGCTGAAAACTGTCCACAGTGTTTCTATCATCCTGATTAAACAGTACTGAAATAAAATTAACTTACAGAGTGCATCAGTCATGATTTAGAGCTTGTTTATGGAAAAGTGTGTATTTCTGTATTTCAACATGATTTGGAGCTTGTTTTTGAAAAGTGCTTATTTCTGTTTTTCAACACGATTTAGAGCTTGTTTTTGGAAAAGTGTTTATTTCTGCATTTCAATGTTGCAACTTGCTGAAAACTGTCCACAGTGTTTCTATCATCCTGATTAAACAGTACTGAAATAAAATGAACTTACAGAGTGCATCAGTCATGATTTAGAGCTTGTTTATGGAAAAGTGTGTATTTCTGTATTTCAACATGATTTGGAGCTTGTTTTTGAAAAGTGCTTATTTCTGTATTTCAACATGATTTGGAGCTTGTTTTTGAAACGTGTTTATTTCTGTTTTTCAACATGATTTAGAGCTTGTTTTTGGAAAAGTGTTTATTTCTGTATTCCAATGTTGCAACTTGCTGAAAACTGTCCACAGTGTTCCTATCATCCTGATTAAACAGTACTGAAATAAAATGAACTTACAAAGTGCATCAGTCATGATTTAGAGCTTGTTTATGGAAAAGTGTGTATTTCTGTATTTCAACATGATTTGGAGCTTGTTTTTGAAAAGTGCTTATTTCTGTATTTCAACATGATTTGGAGCTTGTTTTTGAAAAGTGTTTATTTCTGTTTTTCAACATGATTTATAGCTTGTTTTTGGAAAAGTGTTTATTTCTGTATTCCAATGTTGCAACTTGCTGAAAACTGTCCACAGTGCTCCTATCATCCTGATTAAACAGTACTGAAATAAAATTAACTTACAGAGTGCATCAGTCATGATTTAGAGCTTGTTTATGGAAAAGTGTGTATTTCTGTATTTCAACATGATTTGGAGCTTGTTTTTGAAAAGTGCTTATTTCTGTTTTTCAACACGATTTAGAGCTTGTTTTTGGAAAAGTGTTTATTTCTGCATTTCAATGTTGCAACTTGCTGAAAACTGTCCACAGTGTTCCTATCATCCTGATTAAACAGTACTGAAATAAAATGAACTTACAGAGTGCATCAGTCATGATTTAGAGCTTGTTCATGGAAAAGTGTGTATTTCTGTATTTCAACATGATTTGGAGCTTGTTTTTGAAAAGTGCTTATTTCTGTATTTCAACATGATTTGGAGCTTGTTTTTGAAAAGTGTTTATTTCTGTTTTTCAACATGATTTAGAGCTTGTTTTTGGAAAAGTGTTTATTTCTGCATTTCAATGTTGCAACTTGCTGAAAACTGTCCACAGTGTTCCTATCATCCTGATTAAACAGTACTGAAATAAAATGAACTTACAGAGTGCATCAGTCATGATTTAGAGCTTGTTTATGGAAAAGTGTGTATTTCTGTATTTCAACATGATTTGGAGCTTGTTTTTGAAAAGTGCTTATTTCTGTATTTCAACATGATTTGGAGCTTGTTTTTGAAAAGTGTTTATTTCTGTTTTTCAACATGATTTAGAGCTTCTTTTTGGAAAAGTGTTTATTTCTGTATTCCAATGTTGCAAGATGCTGAAAACTGTCCACAGTGTTCCTATCATCCTGATTAAACAGTACTGAAATAAAATGAACTTACAGAGTGCATCAGTCATGATTTAGAGCTTGTTTTTGAAAAGTGCTTATTTCTGTATTTCAACATGATTTGGAGCTTGTTTTTGAAAAGTGTTTATTTCTGTTTTTCAACATGATTTAGAGCTTGTTTTTGGAAAAGTGTTTATTTCTGTATTCCAATGTTGCAACTTGCTGAAAACTGTCCACAGTGTTCCTATCATCCTGATTAAACAGTACTGAAATAAAATGAACTTACAGAGTGCATCAGTCATGATTTAGAGCTTGTTTATGGAAAAGTGTGTATTTCTGTATTTCAACATGATTTGGAGCTTGTTTTTGAAAAGTGCTTATTTCTGTTTTTCAACACGATTTAGAGCTTGTTTTTGGAAAAGTGTTTATTTCTGCATTTCAATGTTGCAACTTGCTGAAAACTGTCCACAGTGTTTCTATCATCCTGATTAAACAGTACTGAAATAAAATTAACTTACAGAGTGCATCAGTCATGATTTAGAGCTTGTTTATGGAAAAGTGTGTATTTCTGTATTTCAACATGATTTGGAGCTTGTTTTTGAAAAGTGCTTATTTCTGTTTTTCAACACGATTTAGAGCTTGTTTTTGGAAAAGTGTTTATTTCTGCATTTCAATGTTGCAACTTGCTGAAAACTGTCCACAGTGTTTCTATCATCCTGATTAAACAGTACTGAAATAAAATTAACTTACAGAGTGCATCAGTCATGATTTAGAGCTTGTTTATGGAAAAGTGTGTATTTCTGTATTTCAACATGATTTGGAGCTTGTTTTTGAAAAGTGCTTATTTCTGTATTTCAACATGATTTGGAGCTTGTTTTTGAAACGTGTTTATTTCTGTTTTTCAACATGATTTAGAGCTTGTTTTTGGAAAAGTGTTTATTTCTGTATTCCAATGTTGCAACTTGCTGAAAACTGTCCACAGTGTTCCTATCATCCTGATTAAACAGTACTGACATAAAATGAACTTACAAAATGCATCAGTCATGATTTAGAGCTTGTTTATGGAAAAGTGTGTATTTCTGTATTTCAACATGATTTGGAGCTTGTTTTTGAAAAGTGCTTATTTCTGTATTTCAACATGATTTGGAGCTTGTTTTTGAAAAGTGCTTATTTCTGTTTTTCAACATGATTTAGAGCTTGTTTTTGGAAAAGTGTTTATTTCTGTATTCCAATGTTGCAACTTGCTGAAAACTGTCCACAGTGTTCCTATCATCCTGATTAAACAGTACTGAAATAAAATGAACTTACAAAGTGCATCAGTCATGATTTAGAGCTTGTTTATGGAAAAGTGTGTATTTCTGTATTTCAACATGATTTGGAGCTTGTTTTTGAAAAGTGCTTATTTCTGTATTTCAACATGATTTGGAGCTTGTTTTTGAAAAGTGTTTATTTCTGTTTTTCAACATGATTTAGAGCTTGTTTTTGGAAAAGTGTTTATTTCTGTATTCCAATGTTGCAACTTGCTGAAAACTGTCCACAGTGCTCCTATCATCCTGATTAAACAGTACTGAAATAAAATTAACTTACAGAGTGCATCAGTCATGATTCAGAGCTTGTTTATGGAAAAGTGTGTATTTCTGTATTTCAACATGATTTGGAGCTTGTTTTTGAAAAGTGCTTATTTCTGTTTTTCAACACGATTTAGAGCTTGTTTTTGGAAAAGTGTTTATTTCTGCATTTCAATGTTGCAACTTGCTGAAAACTGTCCACAGTGTTCCTATCATCCTGATTAAACAGTACTGAAATAAAATTAACTTACAGAGTGCATCAAACATGATTTAGGGCTTGTTTATGGAAAAGTGTTTATTTCTGTATTTCAACATGATTTGGAGCTTGTTTTTGAAAAGTGCTTATTTCTGTTTTTCAACATGGTTTGGAGCTTGTTTTTGAAAAGTGCATATTTCTGTATTTCAACATGATTTGGAGCTTGTTTTTGAAAAGTGTTTATTTCTGTTTTTCAACATGATTTAGAGCTTGTTTTTGGAAAAGTGTTTATTTCTGTATTCCAATGTTGCAAGATGCTGAAAACTGTCCACAGTGTTCCTATCATCCTGATTAAACAGTACTGAAATAAAATGAACTTACAGAGTGCATCAGTCATGATTTAGAGCTTGTTTATGGAAAAGTGTGTATTTCTGTATTTCAACATGATTTGGAGCTTGTTTTTGAAAAGTGCTTATTTCTGTATTTCAACATGATTTGGAGCTTGTTTTTGAAAAGTGTTTATTTCTGTTTTTCAACATGATTTAGAGCTTGTTTTTGGAAAAGTGTTTATTTCTGTATTCCAATGTTGCAACTTGCTGAAAACTGTCCACAGTGCTCCTATCATCCTGATTAAACAGTACTGAAATAAAATTAACTTACAGAGTGCATCAGTCATGATTCAGAGCTTGTTTATGGAAAAGTGTGTATTTCTGTATTTCAACATGATTTGGAGCTTGTTTTTGAAAAGTGCTTATTTCTGTTTTTCAACACGATTTAGAGCTTGTTTTTGGAAAAGTGTTTATTTCTGCATTTCAATGTTGCAACTTGCTGAAAACTGTCCACAGTGTTCCTATCATCCTGATTAAACAGTACTGAAATAAAATTAACTTACAGAGTGCATCAAACATGATTTAGGGCTTGTTTATGGAAAAGTGTTTATTTCTGTATTTCAACATGATTTGGAGCTTGTTTTTGAAAAGTGCTTATTTCTGTTTTTCAACATGGTTTGGAGCTTGTTTTTGAAAAGTGCATATTTCTGTATTTCAACATGATTTGGAGCTTGTTTTTGAAAAGTGTTTATTTCTGTTTTTCAACATGATTTAGAGCTTGTTTTTGGAAAAGTGTTTATTTCTGAATTCCAATGTTGCAAGATGCTGAAAACTGTCCACAGTGTTCCTATCATCCTGATTAAACAGTCCTGAAATAAAATGAACTTACAGAGTGCATCAGTCATGATTTAGAGCTTGTTTTTGAAAAGTGCTTATTTCTGTATTTCAACATGATTTGGAGCTTGTTTTTGAAAAGTGTTTATTTCTGTTTTTCAACATGATTTAGAGCTTGTTTTTGGAAAAGTGTTTATTTCTGTATTCCAATGTTGCAACTTGCTGAAAACTGTCCACAGTGTTCCTATCATCCTGATTAAACAGTACTGAAATAAAATGAACTTACAGAGTGCATCAGTCATGATTTAGAGCTTGTTTATGGAAAAGTGTGTATTTCTGTATTTCAACATGATTTGGAGCTTGTTTTTGAAAAGTGCTTATTTCTGTTTTTCAACACGATTTAGAGCTTGTTTTTGGAAAAGTGTTTATTTCTGCATTTCAATGTTGCAACTTGCTGAAAACTGTCCACAGTGTTTCTATCATCCTGATTAAACAGTACTGAAATAAAATTAACTTACAGAGTGCATCAGTCATGATTTAGAGCTTGTTTATGGAAAAGTGTGTATTTCTGTATTTCAACATGATTTGGAGCTTGTTTTTGAAAAGTGCTTATTTCTGTATTTCAACATGATTTGGAGCTTGTTTTTGAAAAGTGTTTATTTCTGTTTTTCAACATGAATTAGAGCTTGTTTTTGGAAAAGTGTTTATTTCTGTATTCCAATGTTGCAACTTGCTGAAAACTGTCCACAGTGCTCCTATCATCCTGATTAAACAGTACTGAAATAAAATTAACTTACAGAGTGCATCAAACATTATTTAGGGCTTGTTTATGAAAAAGTGTTTATTTCTGTATTTCAACATGATTTGGAGCTTGTTTTTGAAAAGTGCTTATTTCTGTATTTCAACATGATTTGGAGCTTGTTTTTGAAAAGTGTTTATTTCTGTTTTTCAACATGATTTAGAGCTTGTTTTTGGAAAAGTGTTTATTTCTGTATTCCAATGTTGCAAGATGCTGAAAACTGTCCACAGTGTTCCTATCATCCTGATTAAACAGTCCTGAAATAAAATGAACTTACAGAGTGCATCAGTCATGATTTAGAGCTTGTTTATGGAAAAGTGTGTATTTCTGTATTTCAACATGATTTGGAGCTTGTTTTTGAAAAGTGCTTATTTCTGTATTTCAACATGATTTGGAGCTTGTTTTTGAAAAGTGTTTATATCTGTTTTTCAACATGATTTAGAGCTTGTTTCTGGAAAAGTGTTTATTTCTGTATTCCAATGTTGCAACTTGCTGAAAACTGTCCACAGTGTTCCTATCATCCTGATTAAACAGTACTGAAATAAAATGAACTTACAGAGTGCATCAGTCATGATTTAGAGCTTGTTTATGGAAAAGTGTGTATTTCTGTATTTCAACATGATTTGGAGCTTGTTTTTGAAAAGTGCTTATTTCTGTATTTCAACATGATTTGGAGCTTGTTTTTGAAAAGTGCTTATTCCTCTATTTCAACATGATTTGGAGCTTGTTTTTGAAAAGTGTTTATTTCTGTTTTTCAACATGATTTAGAGCTTGTTTTTGGAAAAGTGTTTATTTCTGTATTCCAATGTTGCAACTTGCTGAAAACTGTCCACAGTGCTCCTATCATCCTGATTAAACAGTACTGAAATAAAATTAACTTACAGAGTGCATCAAACATGATTTAGGGCTTGTTTATGGAAAAGTGTTTATTTCTGTATTTCAACATGATTTGGAGCTTGTTTTTGAAAAGTGTTTATTTCTGTTTTTCAACATGATTTAGAGCTTGTTTTTGGAAAAGTGTTTATTTCTGTATTCCAATGTTGCAACTTGCTGAAAACTGTCCACAGTGTTCCTATCATCCTGATTAAACAGTACTGAAATAAAATGAACTTACAGAGTGCATCAGTCATGATTTAGAGCTTGTTTATGGAAAAGTGTGTATTTCTGTATTTCAACATGATTTGGAGCTTGTTTTTGAAAAGTGCGTATTTCTGTTTTTCAACACGATTTAGAGCTTGTTTTTGGAAAAGTGTTTATTTCTGCATTTCAATGTTGCAACTTGCTGAAAACTGTCCACAGTGTTTCTATCATCCTGATTAAACAGTACTGACATAAAATTAACTTACAGAGTGCATCAGTCATGATTTAGAGCTTGTTTTTGGAAAAATGTGTATTTCTGTATTTCAACATGATTTGGAGCTTGTTTTTGAAAAGTGCTTATTTCTGTATTTCAACATGATTTGGAGCTTGTTTTTGAAAAGTGTTTATTTCTGTTTTTCAACATGATTTAGAGCTTGTTTTTGAAAAGTGCTTATTTCTGTATTTCAACATGATTTGGAGCTTGTTTTTGAAAAGTGCTTATTCCTCTATTTCAACATGATTTGGAGCTTGTTTTTGAAAAGTGTTTATTTCTGTTTTTCAACATGATTTAGAGCTTGTTTTTGGAAAAGTGTTTATTTCTGTATTCCAATGTTGCAACTTGCTGAAAACTGTCCACAGTGCTCCTATCATCCTGATTAAACAGTACTGAAATAAAATTAACTTACAGAGTGCATCAAACATGATTTAGGGCTTGTTTATGGAAAAGTGTTTATTTCTGTATTTCAACATGATTTGGAGCTTGTTTTTGAAAAGTGTTTATTTCTGTTTTTCAACATGATTTAGAGCTTGTTTTTGGAAAAGTGTTTATTTCTGTATTCCAATGTTGCAACTTGCTGAAAACTGTCCACAGTGTTCCTATCATCCTGATTAAACAGTACTGAAATAAAATGAACTTACAGAGTGCATCAAACATGATTTAGGGCTTGTTTATGGAAAAGTGTTTATTTCTGTATTTCAACATGATTTGGAGCTTGTTTTTGAAAAGTGCTTATTTCTGTATTCCAATGTTGCAACTTGCTGAAAACTGTCCACAGTGTTCCTATCATCCTGATTAAACAGTACTGAAATAAAATGAACTTACAGAGTGCATCAAACATGATTTAGGGCTTGTTTATGGAAAAGTGTTTATTTCTGTTTTTCAACATGATTTAGAGCTTGTTTTTGAAAAGTGCTTATTTCTGTATTTCAACATGATTTGGAGCTTGTTTTTGAAAAGTGTTTATTTCTGTTTTTCAACATGATTTAGAGCTTGTTTTTGGAAAAGTGTTTATTTCTGTATTCCAATGTTGCAACTTGCTGAAAACTGTCCACAGTGCTCCTATCATCCTGATTAAACAGTACTGAAATAAAATTAACTTACAGAGTGCATCAGTCATGATTTAGAGCTTGTTTATCGAAAAGTGTGTATTTCTGTATTTCAACATGATTTGGAGCTTGTTTTTGAAAAGTGCTTATTTCTGTTTTTCAACACGATTTAGAGCTTGTTTTTGGAAAAGTGTTTATTTCTGCATTTCAATGTTGCAACTTGCTGAAAACTGTCCACAGTGTTTCTATCATCCTGATTAAACAGTACTGAAATAAAATTAACTTACAGAGTGCATCAGTCATGATTTAGAGCTTGTTTATGGAAAAGTGTGTATTTCTGTATTTCAACATGATTTGGAGCTTGTTTTTGAAAAGTGCTTATTTCTGTATTTCAACATGATTTGGAGCTTGTTTTTGAAAAGTGTTTATTTCTGTTTTTCAACATGAATTAGAGCTTGTTTTTGGAAAAGTGTTTATTTCTGTATTCCAATGTTGCAACTTGCTGAAAACTGTCCACAGTGTTCCTATCACCCTCATTAAACAGTACTGACATAAAATGAACTTACAAAGTGCATCAGTCATGATTTAGAGCTTGTTTATGGAAAAGTGTGTATTTCTGTATTTCAACATGATTTGGAGCTTGTTTTTGAAAAGTGCTTATTTCTGTATTTCAACATGATTTGGAGCTTGTTTTTGAAAAGTGTTTATTTCTGTTTTTCAACATGATTTAGAGCTTCTTTTTGGAAAAGTGTTTATTTCTGTATTCCAATGTTGCAACTTGCTGAAAACTGTCCACAGTGCTCCTATCATCCTGATTAAACAGTACTGAAATAAAATTAACTTACAGAGTGCATCAAACATGATTTAGGGCTTGTTTATGGAAAAGTGTTTATTTCTGTATTTCAACATGATTTGGAGCTTGTTTTTGAAAAGTGCTTATTTCTGTATTTCAACATGATTTGGAGCTTGTTTTTGAAAAGTGTTTATTTCTGTTTTTCAACATGATTTAGAGCTTGTTTTTGGAAAATTGTTTATTTCTGTATTCCAATGTTGCAACTTGCTGAAAACTGTCCACAGTGTTCCTATCATCCTGATTAAACAGTACTGAAATAAAATGAACTTACAGAGTGCATCAGTCATGATTTAGAGCTTGTTTATGGAAAAGTGTGTATTTCTGTATTTCAACATGATTTGGAGCTTGTTTTTGAAAAGTGCTTATTTCTGTATTTCAACATGATTTGGAGCTTGTTTTTGAAAAGTGTTTATTTCTGTTTTTCAACATGATTTAGAGCTTGTTTTTGGAAAAGTGTTTATTTCTGTATTCCAATGTTGCAACTTGCTGAAAACTGTCCACAGTGTTCCTATCATCCTGATTAAACAGTACTGAAATAAATTGAACTTACAGAGTGCATCAGTCATGATTTAGAGCTTGTTTATGGAAAAGTGTGTATTTCTGTATTTCAACATGATTTGGAGCTTGTTTTTGAAAAGTGCTTATTTCTGTATTTCAACATGATTTGGAGCTTGTTTTTGAAAAGTGCTTATTCCTGTATTTCAACATGATTTGGAGCTTGTTTTTGAAAAGTGTTTATTTCTGTTTTTCAACATGATTTAGAGCTTGTTTTTGGAAAAGTGTTTATTTCTGTATTCCAATGTTGCAAGATGCTGAAAACTGTCCACAGTGTTCCTATCATCCTGATTAAACAGTACTGAAATAAAATGAACTTACAGAGTGCATCAGTCATGATTTAGAGCTTGTTTATGGAAAAGTGTGTATTTCTGTATTTCAACATGATTTGGAGCTTGTTTTTGAAAAGTGCTTATTTCTGTATTTCAACATGATTTGGAGCTTGTTTTTGAAAAGTTTTTATTTCTGTTTTTCAACATGATTTAGAGCTTGTTTTTGGAAAAGTGTTTATTTCTGTATTCCAATGTTGCAACTTGCTGAAAACTGTCCACAGTGCTCCTATCATCCTGATTAAACAGTACTGAAATAAAATTAACTTACAGAGTGCATCAGTCATGATTCAGAGCTTGTTTATGGAAAAGTGTGTATTTCTGTATTTCAACATGATTTGGAGCTTGTTTTTGAAAAGTGCTTATTTCTGTTTTTCAACACGATTTAGAGCTTGTTTTTGGAAAAGTGTTTATTTCTGCATTTCAATGTTGCAACTTGCTGAAAACTGTCCACAGTGTTTCTATCATCCTGATTAAACAGTACTGACATAAAATTAACTTACAGAGTGCATCAGTCATGATTTAGAGCTTGTTTTTGGAAAAATGTGTATTTCTGTATTTCAACATGATTTGGAGCTTGTTTTTGAAAAGTGCTTATTTCTGTATTTCAACATGATTTGGAGCTTGTTTTTGAAAAGTGTTTATTTCTGTTTTTCAACATGATTTAGAGCTTGTTTTTGAAAAGTGCTTATTTCTGTATTTCAACATGATTTGGAGCTTGTTTTTGAAAAGTGTTTATTTCTGTTTTTCAACATGATTTAGAGCTTGTTTTTGGAAAAGTGTTTATTTCTGTATTCCAATGTTGCAACTTGCTGAAAACTGTCCACAGTGCTCCTATCATCCTGATTAAACAGTACTGAAATAAAATTAACTTACAGAGTGCATCAGTCATGATTTAGAGCTTGTTTATCGAAAAGTGTGTATTTCTGTATTTCAACATGATTTGGAGCTTGTTTTTGAAAAGTGCTTATTTCTGTTTTTCAACACGATTTAGAGCTTGTTTTTGGAAAAGTGTTTATTTCTGCATTTCAATGTTGCAACTTGCTGAAAACTGTCCACAGTGTTTCTATCATCCTGATTAAACAGTACTGAAATAAAATTAACTTACAGAGTGCATCAGTCATGATTTAGAGCTTGTTTATGGAAAAGTGTGTATTTCTGTATTTCAACATGATTTGGAGCTTGTTTTTGAAAAGTGCTTATTTCTGTATTTCAACATGATTTGGAGCTTGTTTTTGAAAAGTGTTTATTTCTGTTTTTCAACATGATTTAGAGCTTCTTTTTGGAAAAGTGTTTATTTCTGTATTCCAATGTTGCAACTTGCTGAAAACTGTCCACAGTGCTCCTATCATCCTGATTAAACAGTACTGAAATAAAATTAACTTACAGAGTGCATCAAACATGATTTAGGGCTTGTTTATGGAAAAGTGTTTATTTCTGTATTTCAACATGATTTGGAGCTTGTTTTTGAAAAGTGCTTATTTCTGTATTTCAACATGATTTGGAGCTTGTTTTTGAAAAGTGTTTATTTCTGTTTTTCAACATGATTTAGAGCTTGTTTTTGGAAAATTGTTTATTTCTGTATTCCAATGTTGCAACTTGCTGAAAACTGTCCACAGTGTTCCTATCATCCTGATTAAACAGTACTGAAATAAAATGAACTTACAGAGTGCATCAGTCATGATTTAGAGCTTGTTTATGGAAAAGTGTGTATTTCTGTATTTCAACATGATTTGGAGCTTGTTTTTGAAAAGTGCTTATTTCTGTATTTCAACATGATTTGGAGCTTGTTTTTGAAAAGTTTTTATTTCTGTTTTTCAACATGATTTAGAGCTTGTTTTTGGAAAAGTGTTTATTTCTGTATTCCAATGTTGCAACTTGCTGAAAACTGTCCACAGTGTTCCTATCATCCTGATTAAACAGTACTGAAATAAATTGAACTTACAGAGTGCATCAGTCATGATTTAGAGCTTGTTTATGGAAAAGTGTGTATTTCTGTATTTCAACATGATTTGGAGCTTGTTTTTGAAAAGTGCTTATTTCTGTATTTCAACATGATTTGGAGCTTGTTTTTGAAAAGTGTTTATTTCTGTTTTTCAACATGATTTAGAGCTTGTTTTTGGAAAAGTGTTTATTTCTGTATTCCAATGTTGCAACTTGCTGAAAACTGTCCACAGTGCTCCTATCATCCTGATTAAACAGTACTGAAATAAAATTAACTTACAGAGTGCATCAGTCATGATTCAGAGCTTGTTTATGGAAAAGTGTGTATTTCTGTATTTCAACATGATTTGGAGCTTGTTTTTGAAAAGTGCTTATTTCTGTTTTTCAACACGATTTAGAGCTTGTTTTTGGAAAAGTGTTTATTTCTGCATTTCAATGTTGCAACTTGCTGAAAACTGTCCACAGTGTTCCTATCATCCTGATTAAACAGTACTGAAATAAAATTAACTTACAGAGTGCATCAAACATGATTTAGGGCTTGTTTATGGAAAAGTGTTTATTTCTGTATTTCAACATGATTTGGAGCTTGTTTTTGAAAAGTGCTTATTTCTGTTTTTCAACATGGTTTGGAGCTTGTTTTTGAAAAGTGCATATTTCTGTATTTCAACATGATTTGGAGCTTGTTTTTGAAAAGTGTTTATTTCTGTTTTTCAACATGATTTAGAGCTTGTTTTTGGAAAAGTGTTTATTTCTGTATTCCAATGTTGCAAGATGCTGAAAACTGTCCACAGTGTTCCTATCATCCTGATTAAACAGTACTGAAATAAAATGAACTTAAAGAGTGCATCAGTCATGATTTAGAGCTTGTTTTTGAAAAGTGCTTATTTCTGTATTTCAACATGATTTGGAGCTTGTTTTTGAAAAGTGTTTATTTCTGTTTTTCAACGATTTAGAGCTTGTTTTTGGAAAAGTGTTTATTTCTGTATTCCAATGTTGCAACTTGCTGAAAACTGTCCACAGTGTTCCTATCATCCTGATTAAACAGTACTGAAATAAAATGAACTTACAGAGTGCATCAGTCATGATTTAGAGCTTGTTTATGGAAAAGTGTGTATTTCTGTATTTCAACATGATTTGGAGCTTGTTTTTGAAAAGTGCTTATTTCTGTTTTTCAACACGATTTAGAGCTTGTTTTTGGAAAAGTGTTTATTTCTGCATTTCAATGTTGCAACTTGCTGAAAACTGTCCACAGTGTTTCTATCATCCTGATTAAACAGTACTGAAATAAAATTAACTTACAGAGTGCATCAGTCATGATTTAGAGCTTGTTTTTGGAAAAATGTGTATTTCTGTATTTCAACATGATTTGGAGCTTGTTTTTGAAAAGTGCTTATTTCTGTATTTCAACATGATTTGGAGCTTGTTTTTGAAAAGTGTTTATTTCTGTTTTTCAACATGATTTAGAGCTTGTTTTTGAAAAGTGCTTATTTCTGTATTTCAACATGATTTGGAGCTTGTTTTTGAAAAGTGTTTATTTCTGTTTTTCAACATGATTTAGAGCTTGTTTTTGGAAAAGTATTTTTTTCTGTATTCCAATGTTGCAACTTGCTGAAAACTGTCCACAGTGCTCCTATCATCCTGATTAAACAGTACTGAAATAAAATTAACTTACAGAGTGCATCAGTCATGATTTAGAGCTTGTTTATCGAAAAGTGTGTATTTCTGTATTTCAACATGATTTGGAGCTTGTTTTTGAAAAGTGCTTATTTCTGTTTTTCAACACGATTTAGAGCTTGTTTTTGGAAAAGTGTTTATTTCTGCATTTCAATGTTGCAACTTGCTGAAAACTGTCCACAGTGTTTCTATCATCCTGATTAAACAGTACTGAAATAAAATTAACTTACAGAGTGCATCAGTCATGATTTAGAGCTTGTTTATGGAAAAGTGTGTATTTCTGTATTTCAACATGATTTGGAGCTTGTTTTTGAAAAGTGCTTATTTCTGTATTTCAACATGATTTGGAGCTTGTTTTTGAAAAGTGTTTATTTCTGTTTTTCAACATGAATTAGAGCTTGTTTTTGGAAAAGTGTTTATTTCTGTATTCCAATGTTGCAACTTGCTGAAAACTGTCCACAGTGCTCCTATCATCCTGATTAAACAGTACTGAAATAAAATTAACTTACAGAGTGCATCAAACATGATTTAGGGCTTGTTTATGGAAAAGTGTTTATTTCTGTATTTCAACATGATTTGGAGCTTGTTTTTGAAAAGTGCTTATTTCTGTATTTCAACATTATTTGGAGCTTGTTTTTGAAAAGTGTTTATTTCTGTTTTTCAACATGATTTAGAGCTTGTTTTTGGAAAATTGTTTATTTCTGTATTCCAATGTTGCAACTTGCTGAAAACTGTCCACAGTGTTCCTATCATCCTGATTAAACAGTACTGAAATAAAATGAACTTACAGAGTGCATCAGTCATGATTTAGAGCTTGTTTATGGAAAAGTGTGTATTTCTGTATTTCAACATGATTTGGAGCTTGTTTTTGAAAAGTGCTTATTTCTGTATTTCAACATGATTTGGAGCTTGTTTTTGAAAAGTGTTTATATCTGTTTTTCAACATGATTTAGAGCTTGTTTCTGGAAAAGTGTTTATTTCTGTATTCCAATGTTGCAACTTGCTGAAAACTGTCCACAGTGTTCCTATCATCCTGATTAAACAGTACTGAAATAAAATGAACTTACAGAGTGCATCAGTCATGATTTAGAGCTTGTTTATGGAAAAGTGTGTATTTCTGTATTTCAACATGATTTGGAGCTTGTTTTTGAAAAGTGCTTATTTCTGTATTTCAACATGATTTGGAGCTTGTTTTTGAAAAGTGCTTATTCCTCTATTTCAACATGATTTGGAGCTTGTTTTTGAAAAGTGTTTATTTCTGTTTTTCAACATGATTTAGAGCTTGTTTTTGGAAAAGTGTTTATTTCTGTATTCCAATGTTGCAACTTGCTGAAAACTGTCCACAGTGCTCCTATCATCCTGATTAAACAGTACTGAAATAAAATTAACTTACAGAGTGCATCAAACATGATTTAGGGCTTGTTTATGGAAAAGTGTTTATTTCTGTATTTCAACATGATTTGGAGCTTGTTTTTGAAAAGTGTTTATTTCTGTTTTTCAACATGATTTAGAGCTTGTTTTTGGAAAAGTGTTTATTTCTGTATTCCAATGTTGCAACTTGCTGAAAACTGTCCACAGTGTTCCTATCATCCTGATTAAACAGTACTGAAATAAAATGAACTTACAGAGTGCATCAGTCATGATTTAGAGCTTGTTTATGGAAAAGTGTGTATTTCTGTATTTCAACATGATTTGGAGCTTGTTTTTGAAAAGTGCTTATTTCTGTTTTTCAACACGATTTAGAGCTTGTTTTTGGAAAAGTGTTTATTTCTGCATTTCAATGTTGCAACTTGCTGAAAACTGTCCACAGTGTTCCTATCATCCTGATTAAACAGTACTGAAATAAAATTAACTTACAGAGTGCATCAAACATGATTTAGGGCTTGTTTATGGAAAAGTGTTTATTTCTGTATTTCAACATGATTTGGAGCTTGTTTTTGAAAAGTGCTTATTTCTGTTTTTCAACATGGTTTGGAGCTTGTTTTTGAAAAGTGCATATTTCTGTATTTCAACATGATTTGGAGCTTGTTTTTGAAAAGTGTTTATTTCTGTTTTTCAACATGATTTAGAGCTTGTTTTTGGAAAAGTGTTTATTTCTGTATTCCAATGTTGCAAGATCCTGAAAACTGTCCACAGTGTTCCTATCATCCTGATTAAACAGTACTGAAATAAAATGAACTTACAGAGTGCATCAGTCATGATTTAGAGCTTGTTTATGGAAAAGTGTGTATTTCTGTATTTCAACATGATTTGGAGCTTGTTTTTGAAAAGTGCTTATTTCTGTATTTCAACATGATTTGGAGCTTGTTTTTGAAAAGTGTTTATTTCTGTTTTTCAACATGATTTAGAGCTTGTTTTTGGAAAAGTGTTTATTTCTGTATTCCAATGTTGCAAGATGCTGAAAACTGTCCACAGTGTTCCTATCATCCTGATTAAACAGTCCTGAAATAAAATGAACTTACAGAGTGCATCAGTCATGATTTAGAGCTTGTTTTTGAAAAGTGTGTATTTCTGTATTTCAACATGATTTGGAGCTTGTTTTTGAAAAGTGTTTATTTCTGTTTTTCAACATGATTTAGAGCTTGTTTTTGGAAAAGTGTTTATTTCTGTATTCCAATGTTGCAACTTGCTGAAAACTGTCCACAGTGTTCCTATCATCCTGATTAAACAGTACTGAAATAAAATGAACTTACAGAGTGCATCAGTCATGATTTAGAGCTTGTTTATGGAAAAGTGTGTATTTCTGTATTTCAACATGATTTGGAGCTTGTTTTTGAAAAGTGCTTATTTCTGTTTTTCAACACGATTTAGAGCTTGTTTTTGGAAAAGTGTTTATTTCTGCATTTCAATGTTGCAACTTGCTGAAAACTGTCCACAGTGTTTCTATCATCCTGATTAAACAGTACTGACGTAAAATTAACTTACAGAGTGCATCAGTCATGATTTAGAGCTTGTTTTTGGAAAAATGTGTATTTCTGTATTTCAACATGATTTGGAGCTTGTTTTTGAAAAGTGCTTATTTCTGTATTTCAACATGATTTGGAGCTTGTTTTTGAAAAGTGTTTATTTCTGTTTTTCAACATGATTTAGAGCTTGTTTTTGAAAAGTGCATATTTCTGTATTTCAACATGATTTGGAGCTTGTTTTTGAAAAGTGCTTATTTCTGTTTTTCAACATGGTTTGGAGCTTGTTTTTGAAAAGTGCATATTTCTGTATTTCAACATGATTTGGAGCTTGTTTTTGAAAAGTGTTTATTTCTGTTTTTCAACATGATTTAGAGCTTGTTTTTGGAAAAGTGTTTATTTCTGTATTCCAATGTTGCAAGATCCTGAAAACTGTCCACAGTGTTCCTATCATCCTGATTAAACAGTACTGAAATAAAATGAACTTACAGAGTGCATCAGTCATGATTTAGAGCTTGTTTATGGAAAAGTGTGTATTTCTGTATTTCAACATGATTTGGAGCTTGTTTTTGAAAAGTGCTTATTTCTGTATTTCAACATGATTTGGAGCTTGTTTTTGAAAAGTGTTTATTTCTGTTTTTCAACATGATTTAGAGCTTGTTTTTGGAAAAGTGTTTATTTCTGTATTCCAATGTTGCAAGATGCTGAAAACTGTCCACAGTGTTCCTATCATCCTGATTAAACAGTCCTGAAATAAAATGAACTTACAGAGTGCATCAGTCATGATTTAGAGCTTGTTTTTGAAAAGTGTGTATTTCTGTATTTCAACATGATTTGGAGCTTGTTTTTGAAAAGTGTTTATTTCTGTTTTTCAACATGATTTAGAGCTTGTTTTTGGAAAAGTGTTTATTTCTGTATTCCAATGTTGCAACTTGCTGAAAACTGTCCACAGTGTTCCTATCATCCTGATTAAACAGTACTGAAATAAAATGAACTTACAGAGTGCATCAGTCATGATTTAGAGCTTGTTTATGGAAAAGTGTGTATTTCTGTATTTCAACATGATTTGGAGCTTGTTTTTGAAAAGTGCTTATTTCTGTTTTTCAACACGATTTAGAGCTTGTTTTTGGAAAAGTGTTTATTTCTGCATTTCAATGTTGCAACTTGCTGAAAACTGTCCACAGTGTTTCTATCATCCTGATTAAACAGTACTGACGTAAAATTAACTTACAGAGTGCATCAGTCATGATTTAGAGCTTGTTTTTGGAAAAATGTGTATTTCTGTATTTCAACATGATTTGGAGCTTGTTTTTGAAAAGTGCTTATTTCTGTATTTCAACATGATTTGGAGCTTGTTTTTGAAAAGTGTTTATTTCTGTTTTTCAACATGATTTAGAGCTTGTTTTTGAAAAGTGCTTATTTCTGTATTTCAACATGATTTGGAGCTTGTTTTTGAAAAGTGCTTATTTCTGTTTTTCAACATGGTTTGGAGCTTGTTTTTGAAAAGTGCATATTTCTGTATTTCAACATGATTTGGAGCTTGTTTTTGAAAAGTGTTTATTTCTGTTTTTCAACATGATTTAGAGCTTGTTTTTGGAAAAGTGTTTATTTCTGTATTCCAATGTTGCAAGATCCTGAAAACTGTCCACAGTGTTCCTATCATCCTGATTAAACAGTACTGAAATAAAATGAACTTACAGAGTGCATCAGTCATGATTTAGAGCTTGTTTATGGAAAAGTGTGTATTTCTGTATTTCAACATGATTTGGTGCTTGTTTTTGAAAAGTGCTTATTTCTGTATTTCAACATGATTTGGAGCTTGTTTTTGAAAAGTGTTTATTTCTGTTTTTCAACATGATTTAGAGCTTGTTTTTGGAAAAGTGTTTATTTCTGTATTCCAATGTTGCAAGATGCTGAAAACTGTCCACAGTGTTCCTATCATCCTGATTAAACAGTCCTGAAATAAAATGAACTTACAGAGTGCATCAAACATGATTTAGGGCTTGTTTATGGAAAAGTGTTTATTTCTGTATTTCAACATGATTTGGAGCTTGTTTTTGAAAAGTGTTTATTTCTGTTTTTCAACATGATTTAGAGCTTGTTTTTGGAAAAGTGTTTATTTCTGTATTCCAATGTTGCAACTTGCTGAAAACTGTCCACAGTGTTCCTATCATCCTGATTAAACAGTACTGAAATAAAATGAACTTACAGAGTGCATCAGTCATGATTTAGAGCTTGTTTATGGAAAAGTGTGTATTTCTGTATTTCAACATGATTTGGAGCTTGTTTTTGAAAAGTGCTTATTTCTGTTTTTCAACACGATTTAGAGCTTGTTTTTGGAAAAGTGTTTATTTCTGCATTTCAATGTTGCAACTTGCTGAAAACTGTCCACAGTGTTTCTATCATCCTGATTAAACAGTACTGACGTAAAATTAACTTACAGAGTGCATCAGTCATGATTTAGAGCTTGTTTTTGGAAAAATGTGTATTTCTGTATTTCAACATGATTTGGAGCTTGTTTTTGAAAAGTGCTTATTTCTGTATTTCAACATGATTTGGAGCTTGTTTTTGAAAAGTGTTTATTTCTGTTTTTCAACATGATTTAGAGCTTGTTTTTGAAAAGTGCTTATTTCTGTATTTCAACATGATTTGGAGCTTGTTTTTGAAAAGTGCTTATTTCTGTTTTTCAACATGGTTTGGAGCTTGTTTTTGAAAAGTGCATATTTCTGTATTTCAACATGATTTGGAGCTTGTTTTTGAAAAGTGTTTATTTCTGTTTTTCAACATGATTTAGAGCTTGTTTTTGGAAAAGTGTTTATTTCTGTATTCCAATGTTGCAAGATCCTGAAAACTGTCCACAGTGTTCCTATCATCCTGATTAAACAGTACTGAAATAAAATGAACTTACAGAGTGCATCAGTCATGATTTAGAGCTTGTTTATGGAAAAGTGTGTATTTCTGTATTTCAACATGATTTGGAGCTTGTTTTTGAAAAGTGCTTATTTCTGTATTTCAACATGATTTGGAGCTTGTTTTTGAAAAGTGTTTATTTCTGTTTTTCAACATGATTTAGAGCTTGTTTTTGGAAAAGTGTTTATTTCTGTATTCCAATGTTGCAAGATGCTGAAAACTGTCCACAGTGTTCCTATCATCCTGATTAAACAGTCCTGAAATAAAATGAACTTACAGAGTGCATCAAACATGATTTAGGGCTTGTTTATGGAAAAGTGTTTATTTCTGTATTTCAACATGATTTGGAGCTTGTTTTTGAAAAGTGCTTATTTCTGTATTTCAACATGATTTGGAGCTTGTTTTTGAAAAGTGTTTATTTCTGTTTTTCAACATGATTTAGAGCTTGTTTTTGGAAAAGTGTTTATTTCTGTATTCCAATGTTGCAACTTGCTGAAAACTGTCCACAGTGTTCCTATCATCCTGATTAAACAGTACTGAAATAAATTGAACTTACAGAGTGCATCAGTCATGATTTAGAGCTTGTTTATGGAAAAGTGTGTATTTCTGTATTTCAACATGATTTGGAGCTTGTTTTTGAAAAGTGCTTATTTCTGTATTTCAACATGATTTGGAGCTTGTTTTTGAAAAGTGCTTATTCCTCTATTTCAACATGATTTGGAGCTTGTTTTTGAAAAGTGTTTATTTCTGTTTTTCAACATGATTTAGAGCTTGTTTTTGGAAAAGTGTTTATTTCTGTATTCCAATGTTGCAACTTGCTGAAAACTGTCCACAGTGCTCCTATCATCCTGATTAAACAGTACTGAAATAAAATTAACTTACAGAGTGCATCAAACATGATTTAGGGCTTGTTTATGGAAAAGTGTTTATTTCTGTATTTCAACATGATTTGGAGCTTGTTTTTGAAAAGTGTTTATTTCTGTTTTTCAACATGATTTAGAGCTTGTTTTTGGAAAAGTGTTTATTTCTGTATTCCAATGTTGCAACTTGCTGAAAACTGTCCACAGTGTTCCTATCATCCTGATTAAACAGTACTGAAATAAAATTAACTTACAGAGTGCATCAGTCATGATTTAGAGCTTGTTTATGGAAAAGTGTGTATTTCTGTATTTCAACATGATTTGGAGCTTGTTTTTGAAAAGTGCTTATTTCTGTTTTTCAACACGATTTAGAGCTTGTTTTTGGAAAAGTGTTTATTTCTGCATTTCAATGTTGCAACTTGCTGAAAACTGTCCACAGTGTTTCTATCATCCTGATTAAACAGTACTGAAATAAAATTAACTTACAGAGTGCATCAGTCATGATTTAGAGCTTGTTTTTGGAAAAATGTGTATTTCTGTATTTCAACATGATTTGGAGCTTGTTTTTGAAAAGTGCTTATTTCTGTATTTCAACATGATTTGGAGCTTGTTTTTGAAAAGTGTTTATTTCTGTTTTTCAACATGATTTAGAGCTTGTTTTTGAAAAGTGCTTATTTCTGTATTTCAACATGATTTGGAGCTTGTTTTTGAAAAGTGTTTATTTCTGTTTTTCAACATGATTTAGAGCTTGTTTTTGGAAAAGTGTTTATTTCTGTATTCCAATGTTGCAACTTGCTGAAAACTGTCCACAGTGCTCCTATCATCCTGATTAAACAGTACTGAAATAAAATTAACTTACAGAGTGCATCAGTCATGATTTAGAGCTTGTTTATCGAAAAGTGTGTATTTCTGTATTTCAACATGATTTGGAGCTTGTTTTTGAAAAGTGCTTATTTCTGTTTTTCAACACGATTTAGAGCTTGTTTTTGGAAAAGTGTTTATTTCTGCATTTCAACATGAATTAGAGCTTGTTTTTGGAAAAGTGTTTATTTCTGTATTCCAATGTTGCAACTTGCTGAAAACTGTCCACAGTGTTCCTATCACCCTCATTAAACAGTACTGACATAAAATGAACTTACAAAGTGCATCAGTCATGATTTAGAGCTTGTTTATGGAAAAGTGTGTATTTCTGTATTTCAACATGATTTGGAGCTTGTTTTTGAAAAGTGCTTATTTCTGTATTTCAACATGATTTGGAGCTTGTTTTTGAAAAGTGTTTATTTCTGTTTTTCAACATGATTTAGAGCTTCTTTTTGGAAAAGTGTTTATTTCTGTATTCCAATGTTGCAACTTGCTGAAAACTGTCCACAGTGCTCCTATCATCCTGATTAAACAGTACTGAAATAAAATTAACTTACAGAGTGCATCAAACATGATTTAGGGCTTGTTTATGGAAAAGTGTTTATTTCTGTATTTCAACATGATTTGGAGCTTGTTTTTGAAAAGTGCTTATTTCTGTATTTCAACATGATTTGGAGCTTGTTTTTGAAAAGTGTTTATTTCTGTTTTTCAACATGATTTAGAGCTTGTTTTTGGAAAATTGTTTATTTCTGTATTCCAATGTTGCAACTTGCTGAAAACTGTCCACAGTGTTCCTATCATCCTGATTAAACAGTACTGAAATAAAATGAACTTACAGAGTGCATCAGTCATGATTTAGAGCTTGTTTATGGAAAAGTGTGTATTTCTGTATTTCAACATGATTTGGAGCTTGTTTTTGAAAAGTGCTTATTTCTGTATTTCAACATGATTTGGAGCTTGTTTTTGAAAAGTGTTTATTTCTGTTTTTCAACATGATTTAGAGCTTGTTTTTGGAAAAGTGTTTATTTCTGTATTCCAATGTTGCAACTTGCTGAAAACTGTCCACAGTGTTCCTATCATCCTGATTAAACAGTACTGAAATAAAATGAACTTACAGAGTGCATCAGTCATGATTTAGAGCTTGTTTATGGAAAAGTGTGTATTTCTGTATTTCAACATGATTTGGAGCTTGTTTTTGAAAAGTGCTTATTTCTGTATTTCAACATGATTTGGAGCTTGTTTTTGAAAAGTGCTTATTCCTCTATTTCAACATGATTTGGAGCTTTTTTTTGAAAAGTGTTTATTTCTGTTTTTCAACATGATTTAGAGCTTGTTTTTGGAAAAGTGTGTATTTCTGTATTTCAACATGATTTGGAGCTTGTTTATGGAAAAGTGTGTATTTCTGTATTTCAACATGATTTGGAGCTTGTTTTTGAAAAGTGCCTATTTCTGTTTTTCAACACGATTTAGAGCTTGTTTTTGGAAAAGTGTTTATTTCTGTATTTCAATGTTGCAACTTGCTGAAAACTGTCCACATTGTTCCTATCATCCTGATTAAACAGTACTGAAATAAAATTAACTTACAGAGTGCATCAGTCATGATTTAGAGCTTGTTTATGGAAAAGTGTTTATTTCTGTATTTCAACATGATTTGGAGCTTGTTTTTGAAAAGTGCTTATTTCTGTATTTCAACATGATTTGGAGCTTGTTTTTGAAAAGTGTTTATTTCTGTTTTTCAACATGAATTAGAGCTTGTTTTTGGAAAAGTGTTTATTTCTGTATTCCAATGTTGCAACTTGCTGAAAACTGTCCACAGTGTTCCTATCATCCTGATTAAACAGTACTGACATAAAATGAACTTACAAAGTGCAACAGTCATGATTTAGAGCTTGTTTATGGAAAAGTGTGTATTTCTGTATTTCAACATGATTTGGAGCTTGTTTTTGAAAAGTGCTTATTTCTGTATTTCAACATGATTTGGAGCTTGTTTTTGAAAAGTGTTTATTTCTGTTTTTCAACATGATTTAGAGCTTGTTTTTGGAAAAGTGTTTATTTCTGTATTCCAATGTTGCAACTTGCTGAAAACTGTTCACAGTGCTCCTATCATCCTGATTAAACAGTACTGAAATAAAATTAACTTACAGAGTGCATCAAACATGATTTAGGGCTTGTTTATGGAAAAGTGTTTATTTCTGTATTTCAACATGATTTGGAGCTTGTTTTTGAAAAGTGCTTATTTCTGTATTTCAACATGATTTGGAGCTTGTTTTTGAAAAGTGTTTATTTCTGTTTTTCAACATGATTTAGAGCTTGTTTTTGGAAAAGTGTTTATTTCTGTATTCCAATGTTGCAACTTGCTGAAAACTGTCCACAGTGTTCCTATCATCCTGATTAAACAGTACTGAAATAAAATGAACTTACAGAGTGCATCAGTCATGATTTAGAGCTTGTTTATGGAAAAGTGTGTATTTCTGTATTTCAACATGATTTGGAGCTTGTTTTTGAAAAGTGCTTATTTCTGTATTTCAACATGATTTGGAGCTTGTTTTTGAAAAGTGTTTATTTCTGTTTTTCAACATGATTTAGAGCTTGTTTTTGGAAAAGTGTTTATTTCTGTATTCCAATGTTGCAACTTGCTGAAAACTGTCCACAGTGTTCCTATCATCCTGATTAAACAGTACTGAAATAAAATGAACTTACAGAGTGCATCAGTCATGATTTAGAGCTTGTTTATGGAAAAGTGTGTATTTCTGTATTTCAACATGATTTGGAGCTTGTTTTTGAAAAGTGCTTATTTCTGTATTTCAACATGATTTGGAGCTTGTTTTTGAAAAGTGCTTATTCCTCTATTTCAACATGATTTGGAGCTTGTTTTTGAAAAGTGTTTATTTCTGTATTTCAACATGATTTAGAGCTTGTTTTTGGAAAAGTGTTTATTTCTGTATTCCAATGTTGCAACTTGCTGAAAACTGTCTACAGTGTTCCTATCATCCTGATTAAACAGTACTGAAATAAAATTAACTTACAGAGTGCATCAGTCATGATTTAGAGCTTGTTTATGGAAAAGTGTGTATTTCTGTATTTCAACATGATTTGGAGAGCTTGTTTTTGAAAAGTGCTTATTTCTGTATTTCAACATGATTTGGACCTTGTTTTTGAAAAGTGTTTATTTCTGTTTTTCAACATGATTTAGAGCTTGTTTTTGGAAAAGTGTTTATTTCTGTATTTCAATGTTGCAACTTGCTGAAAACTGTCCACAGTGTTCCTATCATCCTGATTAAACAGTACTGAAATAAAATTAACTTACAGAGTGCATCAAACATGATTTAGGGCTTGTTTATGGAAAAGTGTTTATTTCTGTATTTCAACATGATTTGGAGCTTGTTTTTGAAAAGTGCTTATTTCTGTATTTCAACATGATTTGGAGCTTGTTTTTGAAAAGTGCTTATTTCTGTTTCTCAACACGATTTAGAGCTTGTTTTTGGAAAAGTGTTTATTTCTGTATTCCAATGTTGCAACTTGCTGAAAACTGTCCACAGTGTTCCTATCATCCTGATTAAACAGTACTGAAATAAAATTAACTTACAGAGTGCATCAGTCATGATTTAGAGCTTGTTTATGGAAAAGTGTGTATTTTTGTATTTCAACATGATTTGGAGCTTGTTTATGGAAAAGTGTGTATTTCTGTATTTCAACATGATTTGGAGCTTGTTTTTGAAAAGTGTTTATTTCTGTTTTTCAACATGATTTAGAGCTTGTTTTTGGAAAAGTGTTTATTTCTGTATTCCAATGTTGCAACTTGCTGAAAACTGTCCACAGTGCTCCTATCATCCTGATTAAACAGTACTGAAATAAAATTAACTTACAGAGTGCATCAAACATGATTTAGGGCTTGTTTATGGAAAAGTGTTTATTTCTGTATTTCAACATGATTTGGAGCTTGTTTTAAAAAAAGTGCTTATTTCTGTATTTCAACATGATTTGGAGCTTGTTTTTGAAAAGTGTTTATTTCTGTTTTTCAACATGATTTAGAGCTTGTTTTTGGAAAAGTGTTTATTTCTGTATTCCAATGTTGCAACTTGCTGAAAACTGTCCACAGTGTTCCTATCATCCTGATTAAACAGTACTGAAATAAAATGAACTTACAGAGTGCATCAGTCATGATTTAGAGCTTGTTTATGGAAAAGTGTGTATTTCTGTATTTCAACATGATTTGGAGCTTGTTTTTGAAAAGTGCTTATTTCTGTATTTCAACATGATTTGGAGCTTGTTTTTGAAAAGTGCTTATTCCTGTATTTCAACATGATTTGGAGCTTGTTTTTGAAAAGTGTTTATTTCTGTTTTTCAACATGATTTAGAGCTTGTTTTTGGAAAAGTGTTTATTTCTGTATTCCAATGTTGCAACTTGCTGAAAACTGTCCACAGTGCTCCTATCATCCTGATTAAACAGTACGGAAATAAAATTAACTTACAGAGTGCATCAGTCATGATTTAGAGCTTGTTTATGGAAAAGTGTGTATTTCTGTATTTCAACATGATTTGGAGCTTGTTTTTGAAAAGTGCTTATTTCTGTATTTCAACATGATTTGGAGCTTGTTTTTGAAAAGTGTTTATTTCTGTTTTTCAACATGATTTAGAGCTTGTTTTTGGAAAAGTGTTTATTTCTGTATTCCAATGTTGCAACTTGCTGAAAACTGTCCACAGTGCTCCTATCATCCTGATTAAACAGTACTGAAATAAAATTAACTTACAGAGTGCATCAAACATGATTTAGGGCTTGTTTATGGAAAAGTGTTTATTTCTGTATTTCAACATGATTTGGAGCTTGTTTTAAAAAAAGTGCTTATTTCTGTATTTCAACATGATTTGGAGCTTGTTTTTGAAAAGTGTTTATTTCTGTTTTTCAACATGATTTAGAGCTTGTTTTTGGAAAAGTGTTTATTTCTGTATTCCAATGTTGCAACTTGCTGAAAACTGTCCACAGTGTTCCTATCATCCTGATTAAACAGTACTGAAATAAAATGAACTTACAGAGTGCATCAGTCATGATTTAGAGCTTGTTTATGGAAAAGTGTGTATTTCTGTATTTCAACATGATTTGGAGCTTGTTTTTGAAAAGTGCTTATTTCTGTATTTCAACATGATTTGGAGCTTGTTTTTGAAAAGTGCTTATTCCTGTATTTCAACATGATTTGGAGCTTGTTTTTGAAAAGTGTTTATTTCTGTTTTTCAACATGATTTAGAGCTTGTTTTTGGAAAAGTGTTTATTTCTGTATTCCAATGTTGCAACTTGCTGAAAACTGTCCACAGTGCTCCTATCATCCTGATTAAACAGTACGGAAATAAAATTAACTTACAGAGTGCATCAGTCATGATTTAGAGCTTGTTTATGGAAAAGTGTGTATTTCTGTATTTCAACATGATTTGGAGCTTGTTTTTGAAAAGTGCTTATTTCTGTATTTCAACATGATTTGGAGCTTGTTTTTGAAAAGTGTTTATTTCTGTTTTTCAACATGATTTAGAGCTTGTTTTTGGAAAAGTGTTTATTTCTGTATTCCAATGTTGCAACTTGCTGAAAACTGTCCACAGTGCTCCTATCATTCTGATTAAACAGTACTGTAATAAAATTAACTTACAGAGTGCATCAAACATGATTTAGAGCTTGTTTATGGAAAAGTGTGTATTTCTGTATTTCAACATGATTTGGAGCTTGTTTTTGAAAAGTGCCTATTTCTGTTTTTCAACACGATTTAGAGCTTGTTTTTGGAAAAGTGTTTATTTCTGTATTTCAATGTTGCAACTTGCTGAAAACTGTCCACATTGTTCCTATCATCCTGATTAAACAGTACTGAAATAAAATTAACTTACAGAGTGCATCAGTCATGATTTAGAGCTTGTTTATGGAAAAGTGTGTATTTCTGTATTTCAACATGATTTGGAGCTTGTTTTTGAAAAGTGCTTATTTCTGTATTTCAACATGATTTGGAGCTTGTTTTTGAAAAGTGTTTATTTCTGTTTTTCAACATGATTTAGAGCTTGTTTTTGGAAAAGTGTTTATTTCTGTATTCCAATGTTGCAACTTGCTGAAAACTGTCCACAGTGTTCCTATCATCCTGATTAAACAGTACTGAAATAAAATTAACTTACAGAGTGCATCAGTCATGATTTAGAGCTTGTTTATGGAAAAGTGTGTATTTCTGTATTTCAACATGATTTGGAGCTTGTTTTTGAAAAGTGCTTATTTCTGTATTTCAACATGATTTGGAGCTTGTTTTTGAAAAGTGCTTATTCCTGTATTTCAACATGATTTGGAGCTTGTTTTTGAAAAGTGTTTATTTCTGTTTTTCAACATGATTTAGAGCTTGTTTTTGGAAAAGTGTTTATTTCTGTATTCCAATGTTGCAACTTGCTGAAAACTGTCCACAGTGCTCCTATCATCCTGATTAAACAGTACGGAAATAAAATTAACTTACAGAGTGCATCAGTCATGATTTAGAGCTTGTTTATGGAAAAGTGTGTATTTCTGTATTTCAACATGATTTGGAGCTTGTTTTTGAAAAGTGCTTATTTCTGTTTCTCAACACGATTTAGAGCTTGTTTTTGGAAAAGTGTTTATTTCTGTATTCCAATGTTGCAACTTGCTGAAAACTGTCCACATTGTTCCTATCATCCTGATTAAACAGTACTGAAATAAAATTAACTTACAGAGTGCATCAGTCATGATTTAGAGCTTGTTTATGGAAAAGTGTGTATTTCTGTATTTCAACATGATTTGGAGCTTGTTTTTGAAAAGTGCATATTTCTGTATTTCAACATGATTTGGAGCTTGTTTTTGAAAAGTGCTTATTTCTGTTTCTCAACACGATTTAGAGCTTGTTTTTGGAAAAGTGTTTATTTCTGTATTCCAATGTTGCAACTTGCTGAAAACTGTCCACATTGTTCCTATCATCCTGATTAAACAGTACTGAAATAAAATTAACTTACAGAGTGCATCAGTCATGATTTAGAGCTTGTTTATGGAAAAGTGTGTATTTCTGTATTTCAACATGATTTGGAGCTTGTTTTTGAAAAGTGCATATTTCTGTATTTCAACATGATTTGGAGCTTGTTTTTGAAAAGTGCTTATTTCTGTTTCTCAACACGATTTAGATCTTGTTTTTGGATAAGTGTTTATTTCTGTATTCCAATGTTGCAACTTGCTGAAAACTGTCCACAGTGTTCCTATCATCCTGATTAAACAGTACTGAAATAAAATTAACTTACAGAGTGCATCAGTCATCATTTAGAGCTTGTTTATGGAAAAGTGTGTATTTCTGTATTTCAACATGATTTGGAGCTTTTTTTTGAAAAGTGCCTATTTCTGGTTTTCAACATGATTTAGAGCTGGTTTTTGGAAAAGTGTTTATTTCTGTATTCCAATGTTGCAACTTGCTGAAAACTGTCCACAGTGTTCCTATCATCCTAATTAAACAGTACTGAAATAAAATTAACTTACAGAGTGCATCAGTCATGATTTAGAGCTTGTTTATGGAAAAGTGTGTATTTCTGTATTTCAACATGATTTGGAGCTTGATTTTGAAAAGTGCTTATTTCTGTATTTCAACATGATTTGGAGCTTGTTTTTGAAAAGTGTTTATTTCTGTTTTTCAACATGATTTAGAGCTTGTTTTTGGAAAAGTGTTTATTTCTGTATTTCAATGTTGCAACTTGCTGAAAACTGTCCACAGTGTTCCTATCATCCTGATTAAACAGTACTGAAATAAAATTAACTTACAGAGTGCATCAAACATGATTTAGGGCTTGTTTATGGAAAAGTGTTTATTTCTGTATTTCAACATGATTTGGAGCTTGTTTTTGAAAAGTGCTTATTTCTGTATTTCAACATGATTTGGAGCTTGTTTTTGAAAAGTGCTTATTTCTGTTTCTCAACACGATTTAGAGCTTGTTTTTGGAAAAGTGTTTATTTCTGTATTCCAATGTTGCAACTTGCTGAAAACTGTCCACAGTGTTCCTATCATCCTGATTAAACAGTACTGAAATAAAATTAACTTACAGAGTGCATCAGTCATGTTCTAGAGCTTGTTTATGGAAAAGTGTGTATTTTTGTATTTCAACATGATTTGGAGCTTGTTTATGGAAAAGTGTGTATTTCTGTATTTCAACATGATTTAGAGCTTGTTTTTGGAAAAGTGTTTATTTCTGTATTCCAATGTTGCAACTTGCTGAAAACTGTCCACAGTGTTCCTATCATCCTGATTGAACAGTACTGAAATAAAATGAACTTACAAAGTGCATCAGTCATGATTTAGAGCTTGTTTATGGAAAAGTGTGTATTTCTGTATTTCAACATGATTTGGAGCTTGTTTTTGAAAAGTGCTTATTTCTGTATTTCAACATGATTTGGAGCTTGTTTTTGAAAAGTGTTTATTTCTGTTTTTCAACATGATTTAGAGCTTGTTTTTGGAAAAGTGTTTATTTCTGTATTCCAATGTTGCAACTTGCTGAAAACTGTCCACAGTGCTCCTATCATCCTGATTAAACAGTACTGAAATAAAATTAACTTACAGAGTGCATCAAACATGATTTAGGGCTTGTTTATGGAAAAGTGTTTATTTCTGTATTTCAACATGATTTGGAGCTTGTTTTAAAAAAAGTGCTTATTTCTGTATTTCAACATGATTTGGAGCTTGTTTTTGAAAAGTGTTTATTTCTGTTTTTCAACATGATTTAGAGCTTGTTTTTGGAAAAGTGTTTATTTCTGTATTCCAATGTTGCAACTTGCTGAAAACTGTCCACAGTGTTCCTATCATCCTGATTAAACAGTACTGAAATAAAATTAACTTACAGAGTGCATCAGTCATGATTTAGAGCTTGTTTATGGAAAAGTGTGTATTTCTGTATTTCAACATGATTTGGAGCTTGTTTTTGAAAAGTGCTTATTTCTGTTTTTCAACACGATTTAGAGCTTGTTTTTGGAAAAGTGTTTATTTCTGCATTTCAATGTTGCAACTTGCTGAAAACTGTCCACAGTGTTTCTATCATCCTGATTAAACAGTACTGAAATAAAATTAACTTACAGAGTGCATCAGTCATGATTTAGAGCTTGTTTATGGAAAAGTGTGTATTTCTGTATTTCAACATGATTTGGAGCTTGTTTATGGAAAAGTGTGTATTTCTGTATTTCAACATGATTTGGAGCTTGTTTATGGAAAAGTGTGTATTTCTGTATTTCAACATGATTTGGAGCTTGTTTTTGAAAAGTGCCTATTTCGGTTTTTCAACACGATTTAGAGCTTGTTTTTGGAAAAGTGTTTATTTCTGTATTTCAATGTTGCAACTTGCTGAAAACTGTCCACATTGTTCCTATCATCCTGATTAAACAGTACTGAAATAAAATTAACTTACAGAGTGCATCAGTCATGATTTAGAGCTTGTTTATGGAAAAGTGTGTATTTCTGTATTTCAACATGATTTGGAGCTTGTTTTTGAAAAGTGCTTATTTCTGTATTTCAACATGATTTGGAGCTTGTTTTTGGAAAAGTGTTTATTTCTGTATTCCAATGTTGCAACTTGCTGAAAACTGTCCACAGTGCTCCTATCATCCTGATTAAACAGTACTGAAATAAAATTAACTTACAGAGTGCATCAAACATGATTTAGGGCTTGTTTATGGAAAAGTGTTTATTTCTGTATTCCAATGTTGCAACTTGCTGAAAACTGTCCACAGTGCTCCTATCATCCTGATTAAACAGTACTGAAATAAAATTAACTTACAGAGTGCATCAAACATGATTTAGGGCTTGTTTATGGAAAAGTGTTTATTTCTGTATTTCAACATGATTTGGAGCTTGTTTATGGAAAAGTGTGTATTTCTGTATTTCAACATGATTTGGAGCTTGTTTTTGAAAAGTGCCTATTTCTGTTTTTCAACATGATTTAGAGCTTGTTTTTGGAAAAGTGTTTATTTCTGTATTCCAATGTTGCAACTTGCTGAAAACTGTCCACAGTGTTCCTATCATCCTGATTAAACAGTACTGAAATAAAATTAACTTACAGAGTGCATCAGTCATGATTTAGAGCTTGTTTATGGAAAAGTGTGTATTTCTGTATTTCAACATGATTTGGAGCTTGTTTATGGAAAAGTGTGTATTTCTGTATTTCAACATGATTTGGAGCTTGTTTTTGAAAAGTGCCTATTTCTGTTTTTCAACACGATTTAGAGCTTGTTTTTGGAAAAGTGTTTATTTCTGTATTTCAATGTTGCAACTTGCTGAAAACTGTCCACATTGTTCCTATCATCCTGATTAAACAGTACTGAAATAAAATTAACTTACAGAGTGCATCAGTCATGATTTAGAGCTTGTTTATGGAAAAGTGTGTATTTCTGTATTTCAACATGCTTTGGAGCTTGTTTTTGAAAAGTGCATATTTCTGTATTTCAACATGATTTGGAGCTTGTTTTTGAAAAGTGTTTATTTCTGTTTTTCAACATGATTTAGAGCTTGTTTTTGGAAAAGTGTTTATTTCTGTATTCCAATGTTGCAACTTGCTGAAAACTGTACATAGTGTTCCTATCATCCTGATTAAACTGTACTGAAATAAAATGAACTTACAGAGTGCATCAGTCATGATTTAGAGCTTGTTTATGGAAAAGTGTGTATTTCTGTATTTCAACATGATTTGGAGCTTGTTTTTGAAAAGTGCTTATTTCTGTATTTCAACATGATTTGGAGCTTGTTTTTGAAAAGTGTTTATTTCTGTTTTTCAACATGATTTAGAGCTTGTTTTTGAAAAAGTGTTTATTTCTGTATTCCAATGTTGTAACTTGCTGAAAACTGTACACAGTGTTCCTATCATCCTGATTAAACTGTACTGAAATAAAATGAACTTACAGAGTGCATCAGTCATGATTTAGAGCTTGTTTATGGAAAAGTGTGTATTTCTGTATTTCAACATGATTTGGAGCTTGTTTTTGAAAAGTGCTTATTTCTGTATTTCAACATGATTTGGAGCTTGTTTTTGAAAAGTGTTTATTTCTGGTTTTCAACATGATTTAGAGCTTGTTTTTGGAAAAGTGTTTATTTCTGTATTCCAATGTTGCAACTTGCTGAAAACTGTCCACAGTGCTCCTATCATCCTGATTAAACAGTACTGAAATAAAATTAACTTACAGAGTGCATCAAACATGATTTAGGGCTTGTTTATGGAAAAGTGTTTATTTCTGTATTTCAACATGATTTGGAGCTTGTTTATGGAAAAGTGTGTATTTCTGTATTTCAACATGATTTGGAGCTTGTTTTTGAAAAGTGCCTATTTCTGGTTTTCAACATGATTTAGAGCTGGTTTTTGGAAAAGTGTTTATTTCTGTATTCCAATGTTGCAACTTGCTGAAAACTGTCCACAGTGTTCGTATCATCCTGATTAAACAGTACTGAAATAAAATTAACTTACAGAGTGCATCAAACATGATTTAGGGCTTGTTTATGGAAAAGTGTTTATTTCTGTATTCCAATGTTGCAACTTGCTGAAAACTGTCCACAGTGCTCCTATCATCCTGATTAAACAGTACTGAAATAAAATTAACTTACAGAGTGCATCAAACATGATTTAGGGCTTGTTTATGGAAAAGTGTTTATTTCTGTATTTCAACATGATTTGGAGCTTGTTTATGGAAAAGTGTGTATTTCTGTATTTCAACATGATTTGGAGCTTGTTTTTGAAAAGTGCCTATTTCTGTTTTTCAACATGATTTAGAGCTTGTTTTTGGAAAAGTGTTTATTTCTGTATTCCAATGTTGCAACTTGCTGAAAACTGTCCACAGTGTTCCTATCATCCTGATTAAACAGTACTGAAATAAAATTAACTTACAGAGTGCATCAGTCATGATTTAGAGCTTGTTTATGGAAAAGTGTGTATTTCTGTATTTCAACATGATTTGGAGCTTGTTTATGGAAAAGTGTGTATTTCTGTATTTCAACATGATTTGGAGCTTGTTTTTGAAAAGTGCCTATTTCTGTTTTTCAACACGATTTAGAGCTTGTTTTTGGAAAAGTGTTTATTTCTGTATTCCAATGTTGCAACTTGCTGAAAACTGTCCACAGTGTTCCTATCATCCTGATTAAACAGTACTGAAATAAAATTAACTTACAGAGTGCATCAGTCATGATTTAGAGCTTGTTTATGGAAAAGTGTGTATTTCTGTATTTCAACATGCTTTGGAGCTTGTTTTTGAAAAGTGCATATTTCTGTATTTCAACATGATTTGGAGCTTGTTTTTGAAAAGTGTTTATTTCTGTTTTTCAACATGATTTAGAGCTTGTTTTTGGAAAAGTGTTTATTTCTGTATTCCAATGTTGCAACTTGCTGAAAACTGTACATAGTGTTCCTATCATCCTGATTAAACTGTACTGAAATAAAATGAACTTACAGAGTGCATCAGTCATGATTTAGAGCTTGTTTATGGAAAAGTGTGTATTTCTGTATTTCAACATGATTTGGAGCTTGTTTTTGAAAAGTGCTTATTTCTGTATTTCAACATGATTTGGAGCTTGTTTTTGAAAAGTGTTTATTTCTGTTTTTCAACATGATTTAGAGCTTGTTTTTGGAAAAGTGTTTATTTCTGTATTCCAATGTTGCAACTTGCTGAAAACTGTACACAGTGTTCCTATCATCCTGATTAAACTGTACTGAAATAAAATGAACTTACAGAGTGCATCAGTCATGATTTAGAGCTTGTTTATGGAAAAGTGTGTATTTCTGTATTTCAACATGATTTGGAGCTTGTTTTTGAAAAGTGCTTATTTCTGTATTTCAACATGATTTGGAGCTTGTTTTTGAAAAGTGTTTATTTCTGGTTTTCAACATGATTTAGAGCTTGTTTTTGGAAAAGTGTTTATTTCTGTATTCCAATGTTGCAACTTGCTGAAAACTGTCCACAGTGCTCCTATCATCCTGATTAAACAGTACTGAAATAAAATTAACTTACAGAGTGCATCAAACATGATTTAGGGCTTGTTTATGGAAAAGTGTTTATTTCTGTATTTCAACATGATTTGGAGCTTGTTTTTGAAAAGTGCTTATTTCTGTATTTCAACATGATTTGGAGCTTGTTTTTGAAATGTGCTTATTTCTGTTTCTCAACACGATTTAGAGCTTGTTTTTGGAAAAGTGTTTATTTCTGTATTCCAATGTTGCAACTTGCTGAAAACTGTCCACAGTGTTCCTATCATCCTGATTAAACAGTACTGAAATAAAATTAACTTACAGAGTGCATCAGTCATGTTCTAGAGCTTGTTTATGGAAAAGTGTGTATTTTTGTATTTCAACATGATTTGGAGCTTGTTTATGGAAAAGTGTGTATTTCTGTATTTCAACATGATTTGGAGCTTGTTTTTGAAAAGTGCTTATTTCTGTTTTTCAACACGATTTAGAGCTTGTTTTTGGAAAAGTGTTTATTTCTGCATTTCAATGTTGCAACTTGCTGAAAACTGTCCACAGTGTTTCTATCATCCTGATTAAACAGTACTGAAATAAAATTAACTTACAGAGTGCATCAGTCATGATTTAGAGCTTGTTTATGGAAAAGTGTGTATTTCTGTATTTCAACATGATTTGGAGCTTGTTTTTGAAAAGTGCTTATTTCTGTATTTCAACATGATTTGGAGCTTGTTTTTGAAAAGTGTTTATTTCTGTTTTTCAACATGATTTAGAGCTTGTTTTTGGAAAATTGTTTATTTCTGTATTCCAATGTTGCAACTTGCTGAAAACTGTCCACAGTGTTCCTATCATCCTGATTAAACAGTACTGAAATAAAATGAACTTACAAAGTGCATCAGTCATGATTTAGAGCTTGTTTATGGAAAAGTGTGTATTTCTGTATTTCAACATGATTTGGAGCTTGTTTTTGAAAAGTGCTTATTTCTGTATTTCAACATGATTTGGAGCTTGTTTTTGAAAAGTGTTTATTTCTGTTTTTCAACATGATTTAGAGCTTGTTTTTGGAAAAGTGTTTATTTCTGTATTCCAATGTTGCAACTTGCTGAAAACTGTCCACAGTGCTCCTATCATCCTGATTAAACAGTACTGAAATAAAATTAACTTACAGAGTGCATCAAACATGATTTAGGGCTTGTTTATGGAAAAGTGTTTATTTCTGTATTTCAACATGATTTGGAGCTTGTTTTAAAAAAAGTGCTTATTTCTGTATTTCAACATGATTTGGAGCTTGTTTTTGAAAAGTGTTTATTTCTGTTTTTCAACATGATTTAGAGCTTGTTTTTGGAAAAGTGTTTATTTCTGTATTCCAATGTTGCAACTTGCTGAAAACTGTCCACAGTGTTCCTATCATCCTGATTAAACAGTACTGAAATAAAATTAACTTACAGAGTGCATCAGTCATGATTTAGAGCTTGTTTATGGAAAAGTGTGTATTTCTGTATTTCAACATGATTTGGAGCTTGTTTATGGAAAAGTGTGTATTTCTGTATTTCAACATGATTTGGAGCTTGTTTATGGAAAAGTGTGTATTTCTGTATTTCAACATGATTTGGAGCTTGTTTTTGAAAAGTGCCTATTTCGGTTTTTCAACACGATTTAGAGCTTTGTTTTGGAAAAGTGTTTATTTCTGTATTTCAATGTTGCAACTTGCTGAAAACTGTCCACAGTGTTCCTATCATCCTGATTAAACAGTACTGAAATAAAATTTACTTACAGAGTGCATCAAACATGATTTAGGGCTTGTTTATGGAAAAGTGTTTATTTCTGTATTTCAACATGATTTGGAGCTTGTTTTTGAAAAGTGCTTATTTCTGTATTTCAACATGATTTGGAGCTTGTTTTTGAAAAGTGCTTATTTCTGTTTCTCAACACGATTTAGAGCTTGTTTTTGGAAAAGTGTTTATTTCTGTATTCCAATGTTGCAACTTGCTGAAAACTGTCCACAGTGTTCCTATCATCCTGATTAAACAGTACTGAAATAAAATTAACTTACAGAGTGCATCAGTCATGTTCTAGAGCTTGTTTATGGAAAAGTGTGTATTTTTGTATTTCAACATGATTTGGAGCTTGTTTATGGAAAAGTGTGTATTTCTGTATTTCAACATGATTTGGAGCTTGTTTTTGAAAAGTGCTTATTTCTGTTTTTCAACACGATTTAGAGCTTGTTTTTGGAAAAGTGTTTATTTCTGCATTTCAATGTTGCAACTTGCTGAAAACTGTCCACAGTGTTCCTATCATCCTGATTAAACAGTACTGAAATAAAATTAACTTACAGAGTGCATCAGTCATGATTTAGAGCTTGTTTATGGAAAAGTGTGTATTTCTGTATTTCAACATGATTTGGAGCTTGTTTTTGAAAAGTGCTTATTTCTGTTTTTCAACACGATTTAGAGCTTGTTTTTGGAAAAGTGTTTATTTCTGCATTTCAATGTTGCAACTTGCTGAAAACTGTCCACAGTGTTTCTATCATCCTGATTAAACAGTACTGAAATAAAATTAACTTACAGAGTGCATCAGTCATGATTTAGAGCTTGTTTATGGAAAAGTGTGTATTTCTGTATTTCAACATGATTTGGAGCTTGTTTATGGAAAAGTGTGTATTTCTGTATTTCAACATGATTTGGAGCTTGTTTTTGAAAAGTGCCTATTTCGGTTTTTCAACACGATTTAGAGCTTGTTTTTGGAAAAGTGTTTATTTCTGTATTTCAATGTTGCAACTTGCTGAAAACTGTCCACATTGTTCCTATCATCCTGATTAAACAGTACTGAAATAAAATTAACTTACAGAGTGCATCAGTCATGATTTAGAGCTTGTTTATGGAAAAGTGTGTATTTCTGTATTTCAACATGATTTGGAGCTTGTTTTTGAAAAGTGCTTATTTCTGTATTTCAACATGATTTGGAGCTTGTTTTTGGAAAAGTGTTTATTTCTGTATTCCAATGTTGCAACTTGCTGAAAACTGTCCACAGTGCTCCTATCATCCTGATTAAACAGTACTGAAATAAAATTAACTTACAGAGTGCATCAAACATGATTTAGGGCTTGTTTATGGAAAAGTGTTTATTTCTGTATTCCAATGTTGCAACTTGCTGAAAACTGTCCACAGTGCTCCGATCATCCTGATTAAACAGTACTGAAATAAAATTAACTTACAGAGTGCATCAAACATGATTTAGGGCTTGTTTATGGAAAAGTGTTTATTTCTGTATTTCAACATGATTTGGAGCTTGTTTATGGAAAAGTGTGTATTTTTGTATTTCAACATGATTTGGAGCTTGTTTTTGAAAAGTGCCTATTTCTGTTTTTCAACATGATTTAGAGCTTGTTTTTGAAAAGTGTTTATTTCTGTTTTTCAACATGATTTAGAGCTTGTTTTTGGAAAAGTGTTTATTTCTGTATTCCAATGTTGCAACTTGCTGAAAACTGTCCACAGTGTTCCTATCATCCTGATTAAACAGTACTGAAATAAAATTAACTTACAGAGTGCATCAGTCATGATTTAGAGCTTGTTTATGGAAAAGTGTGTATTTCTGTATTTCAACATGATTTGGAGCTTGTTTTTGAAAAGTGCTTATTTCTGTTTTTCAACACGATTTAGAGCTTGTTTTTGGAAAAGTGTTTATTTCTGCATTTCAATGTTGCAACTTGCTGAAAACTGTCCACAGTGTTTCTATCATCCTGATTAAACAGTACTGAAATAAAATTAACTTACAGAGTGCATCAGTCATGATTTAGAGCTTGTTTATGGAAAAGTGTGTATTTCTGTATTTCAACATGATTTGGAGCTTGTTTATGGAAAAGTGTGTATTTCTGTATTTCAACATGATTTGGAGCTTGTTTATGGAAAAGTGTGTATTTCTGTATTTCAACATGATTTGGAGCTTGTTTTTGAAAAGTGCCTATTTCGGTTTTTCAACACGATTTAGAGCTTGTTTTTGGAAAAGTGTTTATTTCTGTATTTCAATGTTGCAACTTGCTGAAAACTGTCCACATTGTTCCTATCATCCTGATTAAACAGTACTGAAATAAAATTAACTTACAGAGTGCATCAGTCATGATTTAGAGCTTGTTTATGGAAAAGTGTGTATTTCTGTATTTCAACATGATTTGGAGCTTGTTTTTGAAAAGTGCTTATTTCTGTATTTCAACATGATTTGGAGCTTGTTTTTGGAAAAGTGTTTATTTCTGTATTCCAATGTTGCAACTTGCTGAAAACTGTCCACAGTGCTCCTATCATCCTGATTAAACAGTACTGAAATAAAATTAACTTACAGAGTGCATCAAACATGATTTAGGGCTTGTTTATGGAAAAGTGTTTATTTCTGTATTCCAATGTTGCAACTTGCTGAAAACTGTCCACAGTGCTCCTATCATCCTGATTAAACAGTACTGAAATAAAATTAACTTACAGAGTGCATCAAACATGATTTAGGGCTTGTTTATGGAAAAGTGTTTATTTCTGTATTTCAACATGATTTGGAGCTTGTTTATGGAAAAGTGTGTATTTTTGTATTTCAACATGATTTGGAGCTTGTTTTTGAAAAGTGCCTATTTCTGTTTTTCAACATGATTTAGAGCTTGTTTTTGGAAAAGTGTTTATTTCTGTATTCCAATGTTGCAACTTGCTGAAAACTGTCCACAGTGCTCCTATCATCCTGATTAAACAGTACTGAAATAAAATTAACTTACAGAGTGCATCAGTCATGATTTAGAGCTTGTTTATGGAAAAGTGTGTATTTCTGTATTTCAACATGCTTTGGAGCTTGTTTTTGAAAAGTGCATATTTCTGTATTTCAACATGATTTGGAGCTTGTTTTTGAAAAGTGTTTATTTCTGTTTTTCAACATGATTTAGAGCTTGTTTTTGGAAAAGTGTTTATTTCTGTATTCCAATGTTGCAACTTGCTGAAAACTGTCCACAGTGTTCCTATCATCCTGATTAAACAGTACTGAAATAAAATTAACTTACAGAGTGCATCAGTCATGATTTAGAGCTTGTTTATGTAAAAGTGTGTATTTCTGTATTTCAACATGATTTGGAGCTTGTTTATGGAAAAGTGTGTATTTCTGTATTTCAACATGATTTGGAGCTTGTTTTTGAAAAGTGTTTATTTCTGTTTTTCAACATGATTTAGAGCTTGTTTTTGGAAAAGTGTTTATTTCTGTATTCCAATGTTGCAACTTGCTGAAAACTTTACACAGTGTTCCTATCATCCTGATTAAACTGTACTGAAATAAAATGAACTTACAGAGTGCATCAGTCATGATTTAGAGCTTGTTTATGGAAAAGTGTGTATTTCTGTATTTCAACATGATTTGGAGCTTGTTTTTGAAAAGTGCCTATTTCTGTTTTTCAACATGATTTAGAGCTTGTTTTTGGAAAAGTGTTTATTTCTGTATTCCAATGTTGCAACTTGCTGAAAACTGTCCACAGTGTTCCTATCATCCTGATTAAACAGTACTGAAATAAAATTAACTTACAGAGTGCATCAGTCATGATTTAGAGCTTGTTTATGTAAAAGTGTGTATTTCTGTATTTCAACATGATTTGGAGCTTGTTTATGGAAAAGTGTGTATTTCTGTATTTCAACATGATTTGGAGCTTGTTTTTGAAAAGTGTTTATTTCTGTTTTTCAACATGATTTAGAGCTTGTTTTTGGAAAAGTGTTTATTTCTGTATTCCAATGTTGCAACTTGCTGAAAACTTTACACAGTGTTCCTATCATCCTGATTAAACTGTACTGAAATAAAATGAACTTACAGAGTGCATCAGTCATGATTTAGAGCTTGTTTATGGAAAAGTGTGTATTTCTGTATTTCAACATGATTTGGAGCTTGTTTTTGAAAAGTGCTTATTTCTGTATTTCAACATGATTTGGAGCTTGTTTTTGAAAAGTGTTTATTTCTGTTTTTCAACATGATTTAGAGCTTGTTTTTGGAAAAGTGTTTATTTCTGTATTCCAATGTTGCAACTTGCTGAAAACTGTCCACAGTGCTCCTATCATCCTGATTAAACAGTACTGAAATAAAATTAACTTACAGAGTGCATCAAACATGATTTAGGGCTTGTTTATGGAAAAGTGTTTATTTCTGTATTTCAACATGATTTGGAGCTTGTTTATGGAAAAGTGTGTATTTCTGTATTTCAACATGATTTGGAGCTTGTTTTTGAAAAGTGCCTATTTCTGTTTTTCAACATGATTTAGAGCTTGTTTTTGGAAAAGTGTTTATTTCTGTATTCCAATGTTGCAACTTGCTGAAAACTGTCCACAGTGTTCCTATCATCCTGATTAAACAGTACTGAAATAAAATTAACTTACAGAGTGCATCAGTCATGATTTAGAGCTTGTTTATGGAAAAGTGTGTATTTCTGTATTTCAACATGATTTAGAGCTTGTTTTTGGAAAAGTGTTTATTTCTGTATTCCAATGTTGCAACTTGCTGAAAACTGTCCACAGTGTTCCTATCATCCTGATTAAACAGTACTGAAATAAAATTAACTTACAGAGTGCATCAGTCATGATTTCGAGCTTGTTTATGGAAAAGTGTGTATTTCTGTATTTCAACATGATTTGGAGCTTGTTTTTGAAAAGTGCTTATTTCTGTATTTCAACATGATTTGGAGCTTGTTTTTGAAAAGTGTTTATTTCTGTTTTTCAACATGATTTAGAGCTTGTTTTTGGAAAAGTGTTTATTTCTGTATTTCAATGTTGCAACTTGCTGAAAACTGTCCACAGTGTTCCTATCATCCTGATTAAACAGTACTGAAATAAAATTAACTTACAGAGTGCATCAGTCATGATTTAGAGCTTGTTTATGGAAAAGTGTGTATTTCTGTATTTCAACATGATTTGGAGCTTGTTTTTGAAAAGTGCTTATTTCTGTATTTCAACATGATTTGGAGCTTGTTTTTGAAAAGTGTTTATTTCTGTTTTTCAACATGATTTAGAGCTTGTTTTTGGAAAAGTGTTTATTTCTGTATTCCAATGTTGCAACTTGCTGAAAACTGTACACAGTGTTCCTATCATCCTGATTAAACTGTACTGAAATAAAATGAACTTACAGAGTGCATCAGTCATGATTTAGAGCTTGTTTATGGAAAAGTGTGTATTTCTGTATTTCAACATGATTTGGAGCTTGTTTTTGAAAAGTGCTTATTTCTGTATTTCAACATGATTTGGAGCTTGTTTTTGAAAAGTGTTTATTTCTGTTTTTCAACATGATTTAGAGCTTGTTTTTGGAAAAGTGTTTATTTCTGTATTCCAATGTTGCAACTTGCTGAAAACTGTCCACAGTGCTCCTATCATCCTGATTAAACAGTACTGAAATACAATTAACTTACAGAGTGCATCAAACATGATTTAGGGCTTGTTTATGGAAAAGTGTTTATTTCTGTATTTCAACATGATTTGGAGCTTGTTTATGGAAAAGTGTGTATTTCTGTATTTCAACATGATTTGGAGCTTGTTTTTGAAAAGTGCCTATTTCTGTTTTTCAACATGATTTAGAGCTTGTTTTTGGAAAAGTGTTTATTTCTGTATTCCAATGTTGCAACTTGCTGAAAACTGTCCACAGTGTTCCTATCATCCTGATTAAACAGTACTGAAATAAAATTAACTTACAGAGTGCATCAGTCATGATTTAGAGCTTGTTTATGGAAAAGTGTGTATTTCTGTATTTCAACATGATTTGGAGCTTGTTTTTGAAAAGTGCTTATTTCTGTTTTTCAACACGATTTAGAGCTTGTTTTTGGAAAAGTGTTTATTTCTGCATTTCAATGTTGCAACTTGCTGAAAACTGTCCACAGTGTTTCTATCATCCTGATTAAACAGTACTGAAATAAAATTAACTTACAGAGTGCATCAGTCATGATTTAGAGCTTGTTTATGGAAAAGTGTGTATTTCTGTATTTCAACATGATTTGGAGCTTGTTTATGGAAAAGTGTGTATTTCTGTATTTCAACATGATTTGGAGCTTGTTTTTGAAAAGTGCCTATTTCTGTTTTTCAACACGATTTAGAGCTTGTTTTTGGAAAAGTGTTTATTTCTGTATTTCAATGTTGCAACTTGCTGAAAACTGTCCACAGTGTTCCTATCATCCTGATTAAACAGTACTGAAATAAAATTAACTTACAGAGTGCATCAGTCATGATTTAGAGCTTGTTTATGGAAAAGTGTGTATTTCTGTATTTCAACATGATTTGGAGCTTGTTTTTGAAAAGTGCTTATTTCTGTATTTCAACATGATTTGGAGCATGTTTTTGAAAAGTGTTTATTTCTGTTTTTCAACATGATTTAGAGCTTGTTTTTGGAAAAGTGTTTATTTCTGTATTCCAATGTTGCAACTTGCTGAAAACTGTACACAGTGTTCCTATCATCCTGATTAAACTGTACTGAAATAAAAGGAACTTACAGAGTGCATCAGTCATGATTTAGAGCTTGTTTATGGAAAAGTGTGTATTTCTGTATTTCAACATGATTTGGAGCTTGTTTTTGAAAAGTGCTTATTTCTGTATTTCAACATGATTTGGAGCTTGTTTTTGAAAAGTGTTTATTTCTGTTTTTCAACATGATTTAGAGCTTGTTTTTGGAAAAGTGTTTATTTCTGAATTCCAATGTTGCAACTTGCTGAAAACTGTCCACAGTGCTCCTATCATCCTGATTAAACAGTACTGAAATAAAATTAACTTACAGAGTGCATCAAACATGATTTAGGGCTTGTTTATGGAAAAGTGTTTATTTCTGTATTTCAACATGATTTGGAGCTTGTTTATGGAAAAGTGTGTATTTCTGTATTTCAACATGATTTGGAGCTTGTTTTTGAAAAGTGCCTATTTCTGTTTTTCAACATGATTTAGAGCTTGTTTTTGGAAAAGTGTTTATTTCTGTATTCCAATGTTGCAACTTGCTGAAAACTGTCCACAGTGTTCCTATCATCCTGATTAAACAGTACTGAAATAAAATTAACTTACAGAGTGCATCAGTCATGATTTAGAGCTTGTTTATGGAAAAGTGTGTATTTCTGTATTTCAACATGATTTGGAGCTTGTTTATGGAAAAGTGTGTATTTCTGTATTTCAACATGATTTGGAGCTTGTTTTTGAAAAGTGCTTATTTCTGTATTTCAACATGATTTGGAGCTTGTTTTTGAAAAGTGTTTATTTCTGTTTTTCAACATGATTTAGAGCTTGTTTTTGGAAAAGTGTTTATTTCTGTATTCCAATGTTGCAACTTGCTGAAAACTGTACACAGTGTTCCTATCATCCTGATTAAACTGTACTGAAATAAAATGAACTTACAGAGTGCATCAGTCATGATTTAGAGCTTGTTTATGGAAAAGTGTGTATTTCTGTATTTCAACATGATTTGGAGCTTGTTTTTGAAAAGTGCTTATTTCTGTATTTCAACATGATTTGGAGCTTGTTTTTGAAAAGTGTTTATTTCTGTTTTTCAACATGATTTAGAGCTTGTTTTTGGAAAAGTGTTTATTTCTGTATTCCAATGTTGCAACTTGCTGAAAACTGTCCACAGTGCTCCTATCATCCTGATTAAACAGTACTGAAATAAAATTAACTTACAGAGTGCATCAGTCATGATTTAGAGCTTGTTTATGGAAAAGTGTGTATTTCTGTATTTCAACATGATTTGGAGCTTGTTTTTGAAAAGTGCTTATTTCTGTATTTCAACATGATTTGGAGCTTGTTTTTGAAAAGTGTTTATTTCTGTTTTTCAACATGATTTAGAGCTTGTTTTTGGAAAAGTGTTTATTTCTGTATTCCAATGTTGCAACTTGCTGAAAACTGTACACAGTGTTCCTATCATCCTGATTAAACTGTACTGAAATAAAATGAACTTACAGAGTGCATCAGTCATGATTTAGAGCTTGTTTATGGAAAAGTGTGTATTTCTGTATTTCAACATGATTTGGAGCTTGTTTTTGAAAATTGCTTATTTCTGTATTTCAACATGATTTGGAGCTTGTTTTTGAAAAGTGTTTATTTCTGTTTTTCAACATGATTTAGAGCTTGTTTTTGGAAAAGTGTTTATTTCTGAATTCCAATGTTGCAACTTGCTGAAAACTGTCCACAGTGCTCCTATCATCCTGATTAAACAGTACTGAAATAAAATTAACTTACAGAGTGCATCAAACATGATTTAGGGCTTGTTTATGGAAAAGTGTTTATTTCTGTATTTCAACATGATTTGGAGCTTGTTTATGGAAAAGTGTGTATTTCTGTATTTCAACATGATTTGGAGCTTGTTTTTGAAAAGTGCCTATTTCTGTTTTTCAACATGATTTAGAGCTTGTTTTTGGAAAAGTGTTTATTTCTGTATTCCAATGTTGCAACTTGCTGAAAACTGTCCACAGTGTTCCTATCATCCTGATTAAACAGTACTGAAATAAAATTAACTTACAGAGTGCATCAGTCATGATTTAGAGCTTGTTTATGGAAAAGTGTGTATTTCTGTATTTCAACATGATTTGGAGCTTGTTTATGGAAAAGTGTGTATTTCTGTATTTCAACATGATTTGGAGCTTGTTTTTGAAAAGTGCTTATTTCTGTATTTCAACATGATTTGGAGCTTGTTTTTGAAAAGTGTTTATTTCTGTTTTTCAACATGATTTAGAGCTTGTTTTTGGAAAAGTGTTTATTTCTGTATTCCAATGTTGCAACTTGCTGAAAACTGTACACAGTGTTCCTATCATCCTGATTAAACTGTACTGAAATAAAATGAACTTACAGAGTGCATCAGTCATGATTTAGAGCTTGTTTATGGAAAAGTGTGTATTTCTGTATTTCAACATGATTTGGAGCTTGTTTTTGAAAAGTGCTTATTTCTGTATTTCAACATGATTTGGAGCTTGTTTTTGAAAAGTGTTTATTTCTGTTTTTCAACATGATTTAGAGCTTGTTTTTGGAAAAGTGTTTATTTCTGTATTCCAATGTTGCAACTTGCTGAAAACTGTCCACAGTGCTCCTATCATCCTGATTAAACAGTACTGAAATAAAATTAACTTACAGAGTGCATCAAACATGATTTAGGGCTTGTTTATGGAAAAGTGTTTATTTCTGTATTTCAACATGATTTGGAGCTTGTTAATGGAAAAGTGTGTATTTCTGTATTTCAACATGATTTGGAGCTTGTTTTTGAAAAGTGCCTATTTCTGTTTTTCAACATGATTTAGAGCTTGTTTTTGGAAAAGTGTTTATTTCTGTATTCCAATGTGGCAACTTGCTGAAAACTGTCCACAGTGTTCCTGTCATCCTGATTAAACAGTACTGAAATAAAATTAACTTACAGAGTGCATCAAACATGATTTAGGGCCTGTTTATGGAAAAGTGTTTATTTCTGTATTTCAACATGATTTGGAGCTTGTTAATGGAAAAGTGTGTATTTCTGTATTTCAACATGATTTGGAGCTTGTTTTTGAAAAGTGCCTATTTCTGTTTTTCAACATGATTTAGAGCTTGTTTTTGGAAAAGTGTTTATTTCTGTATTCCAATGTTGCAACTTGCTGAAAACTGTCCACAGTGTTCCTATCATCCTGATTAAACAGTACTGAAATAAAATTAACTTACAGAGTGCATCAGTCATGATTTAGAGCTTGTTTATGGAAAAGTGTGTATTTCTGTATTTCAACATGATTTGGAGCTTGTTTTTGAAAAGTGCTTATTTCTGTATTTCAACATGATTTGGAGCTTGTTTTTGAAAAGTGTTTATTTCTGTTTTTCAACATGATTTAGAGCTTGTTTTTGGAAAAGTGTTTATTTCTGTATTCCAATGTTGCAACTTGCTGAAAACTGTACACAGTGTTCCTATCATCCTGATTAAACTGTACTGAAATAAAATGAACTTACAGAGTGCATCAGTCATGATTTAGAGCTTGTTTATGGAAAAGTGTGTATTTCTGTATTTCAACATGATTTGGAGCTTGTTTTTGAAAAGTGCTTATTTCTGTATTTCAACATGATTTGGAGCTTGTTTTTGAAAAGTGTTTATTTCTGTTTTTCAACATGATTTAGAGCTTGTTTTTGGAAAAGTGTTTATTTCTGTATTCCAATGTTGCAACTTGCTGAAAACTGTCCACAGTGTTCCTATCATCCTGATTAAACAGTACTGAAATAAAATTAACTTACAGAGTGCATCAGTCATGATTTAGAGCTTGTTTATGGAAAAGTGTGTATTTCTGTATTTCAACATGATTTGGAGCTTGTTTTTGAAAAGTGCTTATTTCTGTTTTTCAACACGATTTAGAGCTTGTTTTTGGAAAAGTGTTTATTTCTGCATTTCAATGTTGCAACTTGCTGAAAACTGTCCACAGTGTTTCTATCATCCTGATTAAACAGTACTGAAATAAAATTAACTTACAGAGTGCATCAGTCATGATTTAGAGCTTGTTTATGGAAAAGTGTGTATTTCTGTATTTCAACATGATTTGGAGCTTGTTTTTGAAAAGTGCTTATTTCTGTATTTCAACATGATTTGGAGCTTGTTTTTGAAAAGTGCCTATTTCTGTTTTTCAACATGATTTAGAGCTTGTTTTTGGAAAAGTGTTTATTTCTGTATTCCAATGTTGCAACTTGCTGAAAACTGTCCACAGTGTTCCTTTCATCCTGATTAAACACTACTGAAATAAAATTAACTTACAGAGTGCATCAGTCATGATTTAGAGCTTGTTTATGGAAAAGTGTGTATTTCTGTATTTCAACATGATTTGGAACTTGTTTTTGAAAAGTGCTTATTTCTGTTTTTCAACACGATTTAGAGCTTGTTTTTGGAAAAGTGTTTATTTCTGCATTTCAATGTTGCAACTTGCTGAAAACTGTCCACAGTGTTTCTATCATCCTGATTAAACAGTACTGAAATAAAATTAACTTACAGAGTGCATCAGTCATGATTTAGAGCTTGTTTATGGAAAAGTGTGTATTTCTGTATTTCAACATGATTTGGAGCTTGTTTATGGAAAAGTGTGTATTTCTGTATTTCAACATGATTTGGAGCTTGTTTTTGAAAAGTGCCTATTTCTGTTTTTCAACACGATTTAGAGCTTGTTTTTGGAAAAGTGTTTATTTCTGTATTTCAATGTTGCAACTTGCTGAAAACTGTCCACAGTGTTCCTATCATCCTGATTAAACAGTACTGAAATAAAATTAACTTACAGAGTGCATCAGTCATGATTTAGAGCTTGTTTATGGAAAAGTGTGTATTTCTGTATTTCAACATGATTTGGAGCTTGTTTTTGAAAATTGCTTATTTCTGTATTTCAACATGATTTGGAGCTTGTTTTTGAAAAGTGTTTATTTCTGTTTTTCAACATGATTTAGAGCTTGTTTTTGGAAAAGTGTTTATTTCTGTATTCCAATGTTGCAACTTGCTGAAAACTGTACACAGTGTTCCTATCATCCTGATTAAACTGTACTGAAATAAAATTAACTTACAGAGTGCATCAAACATGATTTAGGGCTTGTTTATGGAAAAGTGTTTATTTCTGTATTTCAACATGATTTGGAGCTTGTTTATGGAAAAGTGTGTATTTCTGTATTTCAACATGATTTGGAGCTTGTTTTTGAAAAGTGCCTATTTCTGTTTTTCAACATGATTTAGAGCTTGTTTTTGGAAAAGTGTTTATTTCTGTATTCCAATGTTGCAACTTGCTGAAAACTGTCCACAGTGTTCCTATCATCCTGATTAAACAGTACTGAAATAAAATTAACTTACAGAGTGCATCAGTCATGATTTAGAGCTTGTTTATGGAAAAGTGTGTATTTCTGTATTTCAACATGATTTGGAGCTTGTTTATGGAAAAGTGTGTATTTCTGTATTTCAACATGATTTGGAGCTTGTTTTTGAAAAGTGCCTATTTCGGTTTTTCAACACGATTTAGAGCTTGTTTTTGGAAAAGTGTTTATTTCTGTATTTCAATGTTGCAACTTGCTGAAAACTGTCCACATTGTTCCTATCATCCTGATTAAACAGTACTGAAATAAAATTAACTTACAGAGTGCATCAGTCATGATTTAGAGCTTGTTTATGGAAAAGTGTGTATTTCTGTATTTCAACATGATTTGGAGCTTGTTTATGGAAAAGTGTGTATTTCTGTATTTCAACATGATTTGGAGCTTGTTTTTGAAAAGTGTTTATTTCTGTTTTTCAACATGATTTAGAGCTTGTTTTTGGAAAAGTGTTTATTTCTGTATTCCAATGTTGCAACTTGCTGAAAACTGTCCACAGTGCTCCTATCATCCTGATTAAACAGTACTGAAATAAAATGAACTTACAGAGTGCATCAGTCATGATTTAGAGCTTGTTTATGGAAAAGTGTGTATTTCTGTATTTCAACATGATTTGGAGCTTGTTTATGGAAAAGTGTGTATTTCTGTATTTCAACATGATTTGGAGCTTGTTTTTGAAAAGTGCCTATTTCTGTTTTTCAACACGATCTAGAGCTTGTTTTTGGAAAAGTGTTTATTTCTGTATTTCAATGTTGCAACTTGCTGAAAACTGTCCACATTGTTCCTATCATCCTGATTAAACAGTACTGAAATAAAATTAACTTACAGAGTGCATCAGTCATGATTTAGAGCTTGTTTATGGAAAAGTGTGTATTTCTGTATTTCAACATGATTTGGAGCTTGTTTTTGAAAAGTGCTTATTTCTGTATTTCAACATGATTTGGAGCTTGTTTTTGAAAAGTGTTTATTTCTGTTTTTCAACATGATTTAGAGCTTGTTTTTGGAAAAGTGTTTATTTCTGTATTCCAATGTTGCAACTTGCTGAAAACTGTCCACAGTGCTCCTATCATCCTGATTAAACAGTACTGAAATAAAATTAACTTACAGAGTGCATCAAACATGATTTAGGGCTTGTTTATGGAAAAGTGTTTATTTCTGTATTTCAACATGATTTGGAGCTTGTTTATGGAAAAGTGTGTATTTCTGTATTTCAACATTATTTGGAGCTTGTTTTTGAAAAGTGCCTATTTCTGTTTTTCAACATGATTTAGAGCTTGTTTTTGGAAAAGTGTTTATTTCTGTATTCCAATGTTGCAACTTGCTGAAAACTGTCCACAGTGTTCCTATCATCCTGATTAAACAGTACTGAAATAAAATTAACTTACAGAGTGCATCAGTCATGATTTAGAGCTTGTTTATGGAAAAGTGTGTATTTCTGTATTTCAACATGATTTGGAGCTTGTTTATGGAAAAGTGTGTATTTCTGTATTTCAACATGATTTGGAGCTTGTTTTTGAAAAGTGCCTATTTCTGTTTTTCAACACGATTTAGAGCTTGTTTTTGGAAAAGTGTTTATTTCTGTATTTCAATGTTGCAACTTGCTGAAAACTGTCCACATTGTTCCTATCATCCTGATTAAACAGTACTGAAATAAAATTAACTTACAGAGTGCATCAGTCATGATTTAGAGCTTGTTTATGGAAAAGTGTGTATTTCTGTATTTCAACATGATTTGGAGCTTGTTTTTGAAAAGTGCATATTTCTGTATTTCAACATGATTTGGAGCTTGTTTTTGAAAAGTGTTTATTTCTGTTTTTCAACATGATTTAGAGCTTGTTTTTGGAAAAGTGTTTATTTCTGTATTCCAATGTTGCAACTTGCTGAAAACTTTACACAGTGTTCCTATCATCCTGATTAAACTGTACTGAAATAAAATGAACTTACAGAGTGCATCAGTCATGATTTAGAGCTTGTTTATGGAAAAGTGTGTATTTCTGTATTTCAACATGATTTGGAACTTGTTTTTGAAAAGTGCTTATTTCTGTTTTTCAACACGATTTAGAGCTTGTTTTTGGAAAAGTGTTTATTTCTGCATTTCAATGTTGCAACTTGCTGAAAACTGTCCACAGTGTTTCTATCATCCTGATTAAACAGTACTGAAATAAAATTAACTTACAGAGTGCATCAGTCATGATTTAGAGCTTGTTTATGGAAAAGTGTGTATTTCTGTATTTCAACATGATTTGGAGCTTGTTTATGGAAAAGTGTGTATTTCTGTATTTCAACATGATTTGGAGCTTGTTTTTGAAAAGTGCCTATTTCTGTTTTTCAACACGATTTAGAGCTTGTTTTTGGAAAAGTGTTTATTTCTGTATTTCAATGTTGCAACTTGCTGAAAACTGTCCACAGTGTTCCTATCATCCTGATTAAACAGTACTGAAATAAAATTAACTTACAGAGTGCATCAGTCATGATTTAGAGCTTGTTTATGGAAAAGTGTGTATTTCTGTATTTCAACATGATTTGGAGCTTGTTTTTGAAAATTGCTTATTTCTGTATTTCAACATGATTTGGAGCTTGTTTTTGAAAAGTGTTTATTTCTGTTTTTCAACATGATTTAGAGCTTGTTTTTGGAAAAGTGTTTATTTCTGTATTCCAATGTTGCAACTTGCTGAAAACTGTACACAGTGTTCCTATCATCCTGATTAAACTGTACTGAAATAAAATTAACTTACAGAGTGCATCAAACATGATTTAGGGCTTGTTTATGGAAAAGTGTTTATTTCTGTATTTCAACATGATTTGGAGCTTGTTTATGGAAAAGTGTGTATTTCTGTATTTCAACATTATTTGGAGCTTGTTTTTGAAAAGTGCCTATTTCTGTTTTTCAACATGATTTAGAGCTTGTTTTTGGAAAAGTGTTTATTTCTGTATTCCAATGTTGCAACTTGCTGAAAACTGTCCACAGTGTTCCTATCATCCTGATTAAACAGTACTGAAATAAAATTAACTTACAGAGTGCATCAGTCATGATTTAGAGCTTGTTTATGGAAAAGTGTGTATTTCTGTATTTCAACATGATTTGGAGCTTGTTTATGGAAAAGTGTGTATTTCTGTATTTCAACATGATTTGGAGCTTGTTTTTGAAAAGTGCCTATTTCTGTTTTTCAACACGATTTAGAGCTTGTTTTTGGAAAAGTGTTTATTTCTGTATTTCAATGTTGCAACTTGCTGAAAACTGTCCACATTGTTCCTATCATCCTGATTAAACAGTACTGAAATAAAATTAACTTACAGAGTGCATCAGTCATGATTTAGAGCTTGTTTATGGAAAAGTGTGTATTTCTGTATTTCAACATGATTTGGAGCTTGTTTTTGAAAAGTGCATATTTCTGTATTTCAACATGATTTGGAGCTTGTTTTTGAAAAGTGTTTATTTCTGTTTTTCAACATGATTTAGAGCTTGTTTTTGGAAAAGTGTTTATTTCTGTATTCCAATGTTGCAACTTGCTGAAAACTTTACACAGTGTTCCTATCATCCTGATTAAACTGTACTGAAATAAAATGAACTTACAGAGTGCATCAGTCATGATTTAGAGCTTGTTTATGGAAAAGTGTGTATTTCTGTATTTCAACATGATTTGGAACTTGTTTTTGAAAAGTGCTTATTTCTGTTTTTCAACACGATTTAGAGCTTGTTTTTGGAAAAGTGTTTATTTCTGCATTTCAATGTTGCAACTTGCTGAAAACTGTCCACAGTGTTTCTATCATCCTGATTAAACAGTACTGAAATAAAATTAACTTACAGAGTGCATCAGTCATGATTTAGAGCTTGTTTATGGAAAAGTGTGTATTTCTGTATTTCAACATGATTTGGAGCTTGTTTATGGAAAAGTGTGTATTTCTGTATTTCAACATGATTTGGAGCTTGTTTTTGAAAAGTGCCTATTTCTGTTTTTCAACACGATTTAGAGCTTGTTTTTGGAAAAGTGTTTATTTCTGTATTTCAATGTTGCAACTTGCTGAAAACTGTCCACAGTGTTCCTATCATCCTGATTAAACAGTACTGAAATAAAATTAACTTACAGAGTGCATCAGTCATGATTTAGAGCTTGTTTATGGAAAAGTGTGTATTTCTGTATTTCAACATGATTTGGAGCTTGTTTTTGAAAATTGCTTATTTCTGTATTTCAACATGATTTGGAGCTTGTTTTTGAAAAGTGTTTATTTCTGTTTTTCAACATGATTTAGAGCTTGTTTTTGGAAAAGTGTTTATTTCTGTATTCCAATGTTGCAACTTGCTGAAAACTGTACACAGTGTTCCTATCATCCTGATTAAACTGTACTGAAATAAAATGAACTTACAGAGTGCATCAGTCATGATTTAGAGCTTGTTTATGGAAAAGTGTGTATTTCTGTATTTCAACATGATTTGGAGCTTGTTTTTGAAAAGTGCTTATTTCTGTATTTCAACATGATTTGGAGCTTGTTTTTGAAAAGTGTTTATTTCTGTTTTTCAACATGATTTAGAGCTTGTTTTTGGAAAAGTGTTTATTTCTGTATTCCAATGTTGCAACTTGCTGAAAACTGTCCACAGTGCTCCTATCATCCTGATTAAACAGTACTGAAATAAAATTAACTTACAGAGTGCATCAAACATGATTTAGGGCTTGTTTATGGAAAAGTGTTTATTTCTGTATTTCAACATGATTTGGAGCTTGTTTATGGAAAAGTGTGTATTTCTGTATTTCAACATGATTTGGAGCTTGTTTTTGAAAAGTGCCTATTTCTGTTTTTCAACATGATTTAGAGCTTGTTTTTGGAAAAGTGTTTATTTCTGTATTCCAATGTTGCAACTTGCTGAAAACTGTCCACAGTGTTCCTATCATCCTGATTAAACAGTACTGAAATAAAATTAACTTACAGAGTGCATCAGTCATGATTTAGAGCTTGTTTATGGAAAAGTGTGTATTTCTGTATTTCAACATGATTTGGAGCTTGTTTATGGAAAAGTGTGTATTTCTGTATTTCAACATGATTTGGAGCTTGTTTTTGAAAAGTGCCTATTTCGGTTTTTCAACACGATTTAGAGCTTGTTTTTGGAAAAGTGTTTATTTCTGTATTTCAATGTTGCAACTTGCTGAAAACTGTCCACATTGTTCCTATCATCCTGATTAAACAGTACTGAAATAAAATTAACTTACAGAGTGCATCAGTCATGATTTAGAGCTTGTTTATGGAAAAGTGTGTATTTCTGTATTTCAACATGATTTGGAGCTTGTTTATGGAAAAGTGTGTATTTCTGTATTTCAACATGATTTGGAGCTTGTTTTTGAAAAGTGTTTATTTCTGTTTTTCAACATGATTTAGAGCTTGTTTTTGGAAAAGTGTTTATTTCTGTATTCCAATGTTGCAACTTGCTGAAAACTGTCCACAGTGCTCCTATCATCCTGATTAAACAGTACTGAAATAAAATGAACTTACAGAGTGCATCAGTCATGATTTAGAGCTTGTTTATGGAAAAGTGTGTATTTCTGTATTTCAACATGATTTGGAGCTTGTTTATGGAAAAGTGTGTATTTCTGTATTTCAACATGATTTGGAGCTTGTTTTTGAAAAGTGCCTATTTCTGTTTTTCAACACGATCTAGAGCTTGTTTTTGGAAAAGTGTTTATTTCTGTATTTCAATGTTGCAACTTGCTGAAAACTGTCCACATTGTTCCTATCATCCTGATTAAACAGTACTGAAATAAAATTAACTTACAGAGTGCATCAGTCATGATTTAGAGCTTGTTTATGGAAAAGTGTGTATTTCTGTATTTCAACATGATTTGGAGCTTGTTTTTGAAAAGTGCTTATTTCTGTATTTCAACATGATTTGGAGCTTGTTTTTGAAAAGTGTTTATTTCTGTTTTTCAACATGATTTAGAGCTTGTTTTTGGAAAAGTGTTTATTTCTGTATTCCAATGTTGCAACTTGCTGAAAACTGTCCACAGTGCTCCTATCATCCTGATTAAACAGTACTGAAATAAAATTAACTTACAGAGTGCATCAAACATGATTTAGGGCTTGTTTATGGAAAAGTGTTTATTTCTGTATTTCAACATGATTTGGAGCTTGTTTATGGAAAAGTGTGTATTTCTGTATTTCAACATTATTTGGAGCTTGTTTTTGAAAAGTGCCTATTTCTGTTTTTCAACATGATTTAGAGCTTGTTTTTGGAAAAGTGTTTATTTCTGTATTCCAATGTTGCAACTTGCTGAAAACTGTCCACATTGTTCCTATCATCCTGATTAAACAGTACTGAAATAAAATTAACTTACAGAGTGCATCAGTCATGATTTAGAGCTTGTTTATGGAAAAGTGTGTATTTCTGTATTTCAACATGATTTGGAGCTTGTTTATGGAAAAGTGTGTATTTCTGTATTTCAACATGATTTGGAGCTTGTTTTTGAAAAGTGCCTATTTCTGTTTTTCAACACGATTTAGAGCTTGTTTTTGGAAAAGTGTTTATTTCTGTATTTCAATGTTGCAACTTGCTGAAAACTGTCCACATTGTTCCTATCATCCTGATTAAACAGTACTGAAATAAAATTAACTTACAGAGTGCATCAGTCATGATTTAGAGCTTGTTTATGGAAAAGTGTGTATTTCTGTATTTCAACATGATTTGGAGCTTGTTTTTGAAAAGTGCATATTTCTGTATTTCAACATGATTTGGAGCTTGTTTTTGAAAAGTGTTTATTTCTGTTTTTCAACATGATTTAGAGCTTGTTTTTGGAAAAGTGTTTATTTCTGTATTCCAATGTTGCAACTTGCTGAAAACTTTACACAGTGTTCCTATCATCCTGATTAAACTGTACTGAAATAAAATGAACTTACAGAGTGCATCAGTCATGATTTAGAGCTTGTTTATGGAAAAGTGTGTATTTCTGTATTTCAACATGATTTGGAGCTTGTTTTTGAAAAGTGCATATTTCTGTATTTCAACATGATTTGGAGCTTGTTTTTGAAAAGTGTTTATTTCTGTTTTTCAACATGATTTAGAGCTTGTTTTTGGAAAAGTGTTTATTTCTGTATTCCAATGTTGCAACTTGCTCAAAACTGTCCACCGTGCTCCTATCATCCTGATTAAACAGTACTGAAATAAAATTAACTTACAGAGTGCATCAAACATGATTTAGGGCTTGTTTATGGAAAAGTGTTTATTTCTGTATTTCAACATGATTTGGAGCTTGTTTTTGAAAAGTGCCTATTTCTGTTTTTCAACATGAGTTAGAGCTTGTTTTTGGAAAAGTGTTTATTTCTGTATTCCAATGTTGCAACTTGCTGAAAACTGTCCACAGTGTTCCTATCATCCTGATTAAACAGTACTGAAATAAAATTAACTTACAGAGTGCATCAGTCATGATTTAGAGCTTGTTTATGGAAAAGTGTGTATTTCTGTATTTCAACATGATTTGGAGCTTGTTTATGGAAAAGTGTGTATTTCTGTATTTCAACATGATTTGGAGCTTGTTTTTGAAAAGTGCCTATTTCGGTTTTTCAACACGATTTAGAGCTTGTTTTTGGAAAAGTGTTTATTTCTGTATTTCAATGTTGCAACTTGCTGAAAACTGTCCACATTGTTCCTATCATCCTGATTAAACAGTACTGAAATAAAATTAACTTAGAGTGCATCAGTCATGATTTAGAGCTTGTTTATGGAAAAGTGTGTATTTCTGTATTTCAACATGATTTGGAGCTTGTTTATGGAAAAGTGTGTATTTCTGTATTTCAACATGATTTGGAGCTTGTTTTTGAAAAGTGTTTATTTCTGTTTTTCAACATGATTTAGAGCTTGTTTTTTGAAAAGTGTTTATTTCTGTATTCCAATGTTGCAACTTGCTGAAAACTGTCCACAGTGCTCCTATCATCCTGATTAAACAGTACTGAAATAAAATTAACTTACAGAGTGCATCAAACATGATTTAGGGCTTGTTTATGGAAAAGTGTTTATTTCTGTATTTCAACATGATTTGGAGCTTGTTTATGGAAAAGTGTGTATTTCTGTATTTCAACATGATTTGGAGCTTGTTTTTGAAAAGTGCCTATTTCTGTTTTTCAACATGATTTAGAGCTTGTTTTTGGAAAAGTGTTTATTTCTGTATTCCAATGTTGCAACTTGCTGAAAACTGTCCACAGTGCTCCTATCATCCTGATTAAACAGTACTGAAATAAAATTAACTTACAGAGTGCATCAAACATGATTTAGGGCTTGTTTATGGAAAAGTGTTTATTTCTGTATTTCAACATGATTTGGAGCTTGTTTATGGAAAAGTGTGTATTTCTGTATTTCAACATGATTTGGAGCTTGTTTTTGAAAAGTGCCTATTTCTGTTTTTCAACATGATTTAGAGCTTGTTTTTGGAAAAGTGTTTATTTCTGTATTCCAATGTTGCAACTTGCTGAAAACTGTCCACAGTGTTCCTATCATCCTGATTAAACAGTACTGAAATAAAATTAACTTACAGAGTGCATCAGTCATGATTTAGAGCTTGTTTATGGAAAAGTGTGTATTTCTGTATTTCAACATGATTTGGAGCTTGTTTATGGAAAAGTGTGTATTTCTGTATTTCAACATGATTTGGAGCTTGTTTTTGAAAAGTGCCTATTTCTGTTTTTCAACACGATTTAGAGCTTGTTTTTGGAAAAGTGTTTATTTCTGTATTTCAATGTTGCAACTTGCTGAAAACTGTCCACATTGTTCCTATCATCCTGATTAAACAGTACTGAAATAAAATTAACTTACAGAGTGCATCAGTCATGATTTAGAGCTTGTTTATGGAAAAGTGTGTATTTCTGTATTTCAACATGATTTGGAGCTTGTTTTTGAAAAGTGCATATTTCTGTATTTCAACATGATTTGGAGCTTGTTTTTGAAAAGTGTTTATTTCTGTTTTTCAACATGATTTAGAGCTTGTTTTTGGAAAAGTGTTTATTTCTGTATTCCAATGTTGCAACTTGCTGAAAACTGTCCACAGTGCTCCTATCATCCTGATTAAACAGTACTGAAATAAAATTAACTTACAGAGTGCATCAAACATGATTTAGGGCTTGTTTATGGAAAAGTGTTTATTTCTGTATTTCAACATGATTTGGAGCTTGTTTTTGAAAAGTGCCTATTTCTGTTTTTCAACATGAGTTAGAGCTTGTTTTTGGAAAAGTGTTTATTTCTGTATTCCAATGTTGCAACTTGCTGAAAACTGTCCACAGTGTTCCTATCATCCTGATTAAACAGTACTGAAATAAAATTAACTTACAGAGTGCATCAGTCATGATTTAGAGCTTGTTTATGGAAAAGTGTGTATTTCTGTATTTCAACATGATTTGGAGCTTGTTTATGGAAATGTGTGTATTTCTGTATTTCAACATGATTTGGAGCTTGTTTTTGAAAAGTGCCTATTTCGGTTTTTCAACACGATTTAGAGCTTGTTTTTGGAAAAGTGTTTATTTCTGTATTTCAATGTTGCAACTTGCTGAAAACTGTCCACATTGTTCCTATCATCCTGATTAAACAGTACTGAAATAAAATTAACTTACAGAGTGCATCAGTCATGATTTAGAGCTTGTTTATGGAAAAGTGTGTATTTCTGTATTTCAACATGATTTGGAGCTTGTTTATGGAAAAGTGTGTATTTCTGTATTTCAACATGATTTGGAGCTTGTTTTTGAAAAGTGCCTATTTCTGTTTTTCAACACGATTTAGAGCTTGTTTTTGGAAAAGTGTTTATTTCTGTATTTCAATGTTGCAACTTGCTGAAAACTGTCCACAGTGTTCCTATCATCCTGATTAAACAGTACTGAAATAAAATTAACTTACAGAGTGCATCAGTCATGATTTAGAGCTTGTTTATGGAAAAGTGTGTATTTCTGTATTTCAACATGATTTGGAGCTTGTTTTTGAAAATTGCTTATTTCTGTATTTCAACATGATTTGGAGCTTGTTTTTGAAAAGTGTTTATTTCTGTTTTTCAACATGATTTAGAGCTTGTTTTTGGAAAAGTGTTTATTTCTGTATTCCAATGTTGCAACTTGCTGAAAACTGTACACAGTGTTCCTATCATCCTGATTAAACTGTACTGAAATAAAATGAACTTACAGAGTGCATCAGTCATGATTTAGAGCTTGTTTATGGAAAAGTGTGTATTTCTGTATTTCAACATGATTTGGAGCTTGTTTTTGAAAAGTGCTTATTTCTGTATTTCAACATGATTTGGAGCTTGTTTTTGAAAAGTGTTTATTTCTGTTTTTCAACATGATTTAGAGCTTGTTTTTGGAAAAGTGTTTATTTCTGTATTCCAATGTTGCAACTTGCTGAAAACTGTCCACAGTGCTCCTATCATCCTGATTAAACAGTACTGAAATAAAATTAACTTACAGAGTGCATCAAACATGATTTAGGGCTTGTTTATGGAAAAGTGTTTATTTCTGTATTTCAACATGATTTGGAGCTTGTTTATGGAAAAGTGTGTATTTCTGTATTTCAACATGATTTGGAGCTTGTTTTTGAAAAGTGCCTATTTCTGTTTTTCAACATGATTTAGAGCTTGTTTTTGGAAAAGTGTTTATTTCTGTATTCCAATGTTGCAACTTGCTGAAAACTTACCACAGTGTTCCTATCATCCTGATTAAACAGTACTGAAATAAAATTAACTTACAGAGTGCATCAGTCATGATTTAGAGCTTGTTTATGGAAAAGTGTGTATTTCTGTATTTCAACATGATTTGGAGCTTGTTTATGGAAAAGTGTGTATTTCTGTATTTCAACATGATTTGGAGCTTGTTTTTGAAAAGTGCCTATTTCGGTTTTTCAACACGATTTAGAGCTTGTTTTTGGAAAAGTGTTTATTTCTGTATTTCAATGTTGCAACTTGCTGAAAACTGTCCACATTGTTCCTATCATCCTGATTAAACAGTACTGAAATAAAATTAACTTACAGAGTGCATCAGTCATGATTTAGAGCTTGTTTATGGAAAAGTGTGTATTTCTGTATTTCAACATGATTTGGAGCTTGTTTATGGAAAAGTGTGTATTTCTGTATTTCAACATGATTTGGAGCTTGTTTTTGAAAAGTGTTTATTTCTGTTTTTCAACATGATTTAGAGCTTGTTTTTGGAAAAGTGTTTATTTCTGTATTCCAATGTTGCAACTTGCTGAAAACTGTCCACAGTGCTCCTATCATCCTGATTAAACAGTACTGAAATAAAATGAACTTACAGAGTGCATCAGTCATGATTTAGAGCTTGTTTATGGAAAAGTGTGTATTTCTGTATTTCAACATGATTTGGAGCTTGTTTATGGAAAAGTGTGTATTTCTGTATTTCAACATGATTTGGAGCTTGTTTTTGAAAAGTGCCTATTTCTGTTTTTCAACACGATCTAGAGCTTGTTTTTGGAAAAGTGTTTATTTCTGTATTTCAATGTTGCAACTTGCTGAAAACTGTCCACATTGTTCCTATCATCCTGATTAAACAGTACTGAAATAAAATTAACTTACAGAGTGCATCAGTCATGATTTAGAGCTTGTTTATGGAAAAGTGTGTATTTCTGTATTTCAACATGATTTGGAGCTTGTTTTTGAAAAGTGCTTATTTCTGTATTTCAACATGATTTGGAGCTTGTTTTTGAAAAGTGTTTATTTCTGTTTTTCAACATGATTTAGAGCTTGTTTTTGGAAAAGTGTTTATTTCTGTATTCCAATGTTGCAACTTGCTGAAAACTGTCCACAGTGCTCCTATCATCCTGATTAAACAGTACTGAAATAAAATTAACTTACAGAGTGCATCAAACATGATTTAGGGCTTGTTTATGGAAAAGTGTTTATTTCTGTATTTCAACATGATTTGGAGCTTGTTTATGGAAAAGTGTGTATTTCTGTATTTCAACATTATTTGGAGCTTGTTTTTGAAAAGTGCCTATTTCTGTTTTTCAACATGATTTAGAGCTTGTTTTTGGAAAAGTGTTTATTTCTGTATTCCAATGTTGCAACTTGCTGAAAACTGTCCACATTGTTCCTATCATCCTGATTAAACAGTACTGAAATAAAATTAACTTACAGAGTGCATCAGTCATGATTTAGAGCTTGTTTATGGAAAAGTGTGTATTTCTGTATTTCAACATGATTTGGAGCTTGTTTATGGAAAAGTGTGTATTTCTGTATTTCAACATGATTTGGAGCTTGTTTTTGAAAAGTGCCTATTTCTGTTTTTCAACACGATTTAGAGCTTGTTTTTGGAAAAGTGTTTATTTCTGTATTTCAATGTTGCAACTTGCTGAAAACTGTCCACATTGTTCCTATCATCCTGATTAAACAGTACTGAAATAAAATTAACTTACAGAGTGCATCAGTCATGATTTAGAGCTTGTTTATGGAAAAGTGTGTATTTCTGTATTTCAACATGATTTGGAGCTTGTTTTTGAAAAGTGCATATTTCTGTATTTCAACATGATTTGGAGCTTGTTTTTGAAAAGTGTTTATTTCTGTTTTTCAACATGATTTAGAGCTTGTTTTTGGAAAAGTGTTTATTTCTGTATTCCAATGTTGCAACTTGCTGAAAACTTTACACAGTGTTCCTATCATCCTGATTAAACTGTACTGAAATAAAATGAACTTACAGAGTGCATCAGTCATGATTTAGAGCTTGTTTATGGAAAAGTGTGTATTTCTGTATTTCAACATGATTTGGAGCTTGTTTTTGAAAAGTGCATATTTCTGTATTTCAACATGATTTGGAGCTTGTTTTTGAAAAGTGTTTATTTCTGTTTTTCAACATGATTTAGAGCTTGTTTTTGGAAAAGTGTTTATTTCTGTATTCCAATGTTGCAACTTGCTCAAAACTGTCCACAGTGCTCCTATCATCCTGATTAAACAGTACTGAAATAAAATTAACTTACAGAGTGCATCAAACATGATTTAGGGCTTGTTTATGGAAAAGTGTTTATTTCTGTATTTCAACATGATTTGGAGCTTGTTTTTGAAAAGTGCCTATTTCTGTTTTTCAACATGAGTTAGAGCTTGTTTTTGGAAAAGTGTTTATTTCTGTATTCCAATGTTGCAACTTGCTGAAAACTGTCCACAGTGTTCCTATCATCCTGATTAAACAGTACTGAAATAAAATTAACTTACAGAGTGCATCAGTCATGATTTAGAGCTTGTTTATGGAAAAGTGTGTATTTCTGTATTTCAACATGATTTGGAGCTTGTTTATGGAAAAGTGTGTATTTCTGTATTTCAACATGATTTGGAGCTTGTTTTTGAAAAGTGCCTATTTCGGTTTTTCAACACGATTTAGAGCTTGTTTTTGGAAAAGTGTTTATTTCTGTATTTCAATGTTGCAACTTGCTGAAAACTGTCCACATTGTTCCTATCATCCTGATTAAACAGTACTGAAATAAAATTAACTTAGAGTGCATCAGTCATGATTTAGAGCTTGTTTATGGAAAAGTGTGTATTTCTGTATTTCAACATGATTTGGAGCTTGTTTATGGAAAAGTGTGTATTTCTGTATTTCAACATGATTTGGAGCTTGTTTTTGAAAAGTGTTTATTTCTGTTTTTCAACATGATTTAGAGCTTGTTTTTGGAAAAGTGTTTATTTCTGTATTCCAATGTTGCAACTTGCTGAAAACTGTCCACAGTGCTCCTATCATCCTGATTAAACAGTACTGAAATAAAATTAACTTACAGAGTGCATCAAACATGATTTAGGGCTTGTTTATGGAAAAGTGTTTATTTCTGTATTTCAACATGATTTGGAGCTTGTTTATGGAAAAGTGTGTATTTCTGTATTTCAACATGATTTGGAGCTTGTTTTTGAAAAGTGCCTATTTCTGTTTTTCAACATGATTTAGAGCTTGTTTTTGGAAAAGTGTTTATTTCTGTATTCCAATGTTGCAACTTGCTGAAAACTGTCCACAGTGCTCCTATCATCCTGATTAAACAGTACTGAAATAAAATTAACTTACAGAGTGCATCAAACATGATTTAGGGCTTGTTTATGGAAAAGTGTTTATTTCTGTATTTCAACATGATTTGGAGCTTGTTTATGGAAAAGTGTGTATTTCTGTATTTCAACATGATTTGGAGCTTGTTTTTGAAAAGTGCCTATTTCTGTTTTTCAACATGATTTAGAGCTTGTTTTTGGAAAAGTGTTTATTTCTGTATTCCAATGTTGCAACTTGCTGAAAACTGTCCACAGTGTTCCTATCATCCTGATTAAACAGTACTGAAATAAAATTAACTTACAGAGTGCATCAGTCATGATTTAGAGCTTGTTTATGGAAAAGTGTGTATTTCTGTATTTCAACATGATTTGGAGCTTGTTTTTGAAAAGTGCATATTTCTGTATTTCAACATGATTTGGAGCTTGTTTTTGAAAAGTGTTTATTTCTGTTTTTCAACATGATTTAGAGCTTGTTTTTGGAAAAGTGTTTATTTCTGTATTCCAATGTTGCAACTTGCTGAAAACTTTACACAGTGTTCCTATCATCCTGATTAAACTGTACTGAAATAAAATGAACTTACAGAGTGCATCAGTCATGATTTAGAGCTTGTTTATGGAAAAGTGTGTATTTCTGTATTTCAACATGATTTGGAGCTTGTTTTTGAAAAGTGCTTATTTCTGTATTTCAACATGATTTGGAGCTTGTTTTTGAAAAGTGTTTATTTCTGTTTTTCAACATGATTTAGAGCTTGTTTTTGGAAAAGTGTTTATTTCTGTATTCCAATGTTGCAACTTGCTGAAAACTGTCCACAGTGCTCCTATCATCCTGATTAAACAGTACTGAAATAAAATTAACTTACAGAGTGCATCAAACATGATTTAGGGCTTGTTTATGGAAAAGTGTTTATTTCTGTATTTCAACATGATTTGGAGCTTGTTTTTGAAAAGTGCCTATTTCTGTTTTTCAACATGAGTTAGAGCTTGTTTTTGGAAAAGTGTTTATTTCTGTATTCCAATGTTGCAACTTGCTGAAAACTGTCCACAGTGTTCCTATCATCCTGATTAAACAGTACTGAAATAAAATTAACTTACAGAGTGCATCAGTCATGATTTAGAGCTTGTTTATGGAAAAGTGTGTATTTCTGTATTTCAACATGATTTGGAGCTTGTTTATGGAAAAGTGTGTATTTCTGTATTTCAACATGATTTGGAGCTTGTTTTTGAAAAGTGCCTATTTCGGTTTTTCAACACGATTTAGAGCTTGTTTTTGGAAAAGTGTTTATTTCTGTATTTCAATGTTGCAACTTGCTGAAAACTGTCCACATTGTTCCTATCATCCTGATTAAACAGTACTGAAATAAAATTAACTTACAGAGTGCATCAGTCATGATTTAGAGCTTGTTTATGGAAAAGTGTGTATTTCTGTATTTCAACATGATTTGGAGCTTGTTTATGGAAAAGTGTGTATTTCTGTATTTCAACATGATTTGGAGCTTGTTTTTGAAAAGTGTTTATTTCTGTTTTTCAACATGATTTAGAGCTTGTTTTTGGAAAAGTGTTTATTTCTGTATTCCAATGTTGCAACTTGCTGAAAACTGTCCACAGTGCTCCTATCATCCTGATTAAACAGTACTGAAATAAAATTAACTTACAGAGTGCATCAAACATGATTTAGGGCTTGTTTATGGAAAAGTGTTTATTTCTGTATTTCAACATGATTTGGAGCTTGTTTATGGAAAAGTGTGTATTTCTGTATTTCAACATGATTTGGAGCTTGTTTTTGAAAAGTGCCTATTTCTGTTTTTCAACATGATTTAGAGCTTGTTTTTGGAAAAGTGTTTATTTCTGTATTCCAATGTTGCAACTTGCTGAAAACTGTCCACAGTGCTCCTATCATCCTGATTAAACAGTACTGAAATAAAATTAACTTACAGAGTGCATCAAACATGATTTAGGGCTTGTTTATGGAAAAGTGTTTATTTCTGTATTTCAACATGATTTGGAGCTTGTTTATGGAAAAGTGTGTATTTCTGTATTTCAACATGATTTGGAGCTTGTTTTTGAAAAGTGCCTATTTCTGTTTTTCAACATGATTTAGAGCTTGTTTTTGGAAAAGTGTTTATTTCTGTATTCCAATGTTGCAACTTGCTGAAAACTGTCCACAGTGTTCCTATCATCCTGATTAAACAGTACTGAAATAAAATTAACTTACAGAGTGCATCAGTCATGATTTAGAGCTTGTTTATGGAAAAGTGTGTATTTCTGTATTTCAACATGATTTGGAGCTTGTTTATGGAAAAGTGTGTATTTCTGTATTTCAACATGATTTGGAGCTTGTTTTTGAAAAGTGCCTATTTCTGTTTTTCAACACGATTTAGAGCTTGTTTTTGGAAAAGTGTTTATTTCTGTATTTCAATGTTGCAACTTGCTGAAAACTGTCCACATTGTTCCTATCATCCTGATTAAACAGTACTGAAATAAAATTAACTTACAGAGTGCATCAGTCATGATTTAGAGCTTGTTTATGGAAAAGTGTGTATTTCTGTATTTCAACATGATTTGGAGCTTGTTTTTGAAAAGTGCATATTTCTGTATTTCAACATGATTTGGAGATTGTTTTTGAAAAGTGTTTATTTCTGTTTTTCAACATGATTTAGAGCTTGTTTTTGGAAAAGTGTTTATTTCTGTATTCCAATGTTGCAACTTGCTGAAAACTGTCCACAGTGCTCCTATCATCCTGATTAAACAGTACTGAAATAAAATTAACTTACAGAGTGCATCAAACATGATTTAGGGCTTGTTTATGGAAAAGTGTTTATTTCTGTATTTCAACATGATTTGGAGCTTGTTTATGGAAAAGTGTGTATTTCTGTATTTCAACATGATTTGGAGCTTGTTTTTGAAAAGTGCCTATTTCTGTTTTTCAACATGATTTAGAGCTTGTTTTTGGAAAAGTGTTTATTTCTGTATTCCAATGTTGCAACTTGCTGAAAACTGTCCACAGTGCTCCTATCATCCTGATTAAACAGTACTGAAATAAAATTAACTTACAGAGTGCATCAAACATGATTTAGGGCTTGTTTATGGAAAAGTGTTTATTTCTGTATTTCAACATGATTTGGAGCTTGTTTATGGAAAAGTGTGTATTTCTGTATTTCAACATGATTTGGAGCTTGTTTTTGAAAAGTGCCTATTTCTGTTTTTCAACATGATTTAGAGCTTGTTTTTGGAAAAGTGTTTATTTCTGTATTCCAATGTTGCAACTTGCTGAAAACTGTCCACAGTGTTCCTATCATCCTGATTAAACAGTACTGAAATAAAATTAACTTACAGAGTGCATCAGTCATGATTTAGAGCTTGTTTATGGAAAAGTGTGTATTTCTGTATTTCAACATGATTTGGAGCTTGTTTATGGAAAAGTGTGTATTTCTGTATTTCAACATGATTTGGAGCTTGTTTTTGAAAAGTGCCTATTTCTGTTTTTCAACACGATTTAGAGCTTGTTTTTGGAAAAGTGTTTATTTCTGTATTTCAATGTTGCAACTTGCTGAAAACTGTCCACATTGTTCCTATCATCCTGATTAAACAGTACTGAAATAAAATTAACTTACAGAGTGCATCAGTCATGATTTAGAGCTTGTTTATGGAAAAGTGTGTATTTCTGTATTTCAACATGATTTGGAGCTTGTTTTTGAAAAGTGCATATTTCTGTATTTCAACATGATTTGGAGATTGTTTTTGAAAAGTGTTTATTTCTGTTTTTCAACATGATTTAGAGCTTGTTTTTGGAAAAGTGTTTATTTCTGTATTCCAATGTTGCAACTTGCTGAAAACTTTACACAGTGTTCCTATCATCCTGATTAAACTGTACTGAAATAAAATGAACTTACAGAGTGCATCAGTCATGATTTAGAGCTTGTTTATGGAAAAGTGTGTATTTCTGTATTTCAACATGATTTGGAGCTTGTTTTTGAAAAGTGCTTATTTCTGTATTTCAACATGATTTGGAGCTTGTTTTTGAAAAGTGTTTATTTCTGTTTTTCAACATGATTTAGAGCTTGTTTTTGGAAAAGTGTTTATTTCTGTATTCCAATGTTGCAACTTGCTGAAAACTGTCCACAGTGCTCCTATCATCCTGATTAAACAGTACTGAAATAAAATTAACTTACAGAGTGCATCAAACATGATTTAGGGCTTGTTTATGGAAAAGTGTTTATTTCTGTATTTCAACATGATTTGGAGCTTGTTTTTGAAAAGTGCCTATTTCTGTTTTTCAACATGATTTAGAGCTTGTTTTTGGAAAAGTGTTTATTTCTGTATTCCAATGTTGCAACTTGCTGAAAACTGTCCACAGTGTTCCTATCATCCTGATTAAACAGTACTGAAATAAAATTAACTTACAGAGTGCATCAGTCATGATTTAGAGCTTGTTTATGGAAAAGTGTGTATTTCTGTATTTCAACATGATTTGGAGCTTGTTTATGGAAAAGTGTGTATTTCTGTATTTCAACATGATTTGGAGCTTGTTTTTGAAAAGTGCCTATTTCTGTTTTTCAACACGATTTAGAGCTTGTTTTTGGAAAAGTGTTTATTTCTGTTTTTCAATGTTGCAACTTGCTGAAAACTGTCCACATTGATCCTATCATCCTGATTAAACAGTACTGAAATAAAATTAACTTACAGAGTGCATCAGTCATGATTTAGAGCTTGTTTATGGAAAAGTGTGTATTTCTGTATTTCAACATGATTTGGAGCTTGTTTTTGAAAAGTGCATATTTCTGTATTTCAACATGATTTGGAGCTTGTTTTTGAAAAGTGTTTATTTCTGTTTTTCAACATGATTTAGAGCTTGTTTTTGGAAAAGTGTTTATTTCTGTATTCCAATGTTGCAACTTGCTGAAAACTGTACACAGTGTTCCTATCATCCTGATTAAACTGTACTGAAATAAAATGAACTTACAGAGTGCATCAGTCATGATTTAGAGCTTGTTTATGGAAAAGTGTGTATTTCTGTATTTCAACATGATTTGGAGCTTGTTTTTGAAAAGTGCTTATTTCTGTATTTCAACATGATTTGGAGCTTGTTTTTGAAAAGTGCCTATTTCTGTTTTTCAACACGATTTAGAGCTTGTTTTTGGAAAAGTGTTTATTTCTGTTTTTCAATGTTGCAACTTGCTGAAAACTGTCCACATTGATCCTATCATCCTGATTAAACAGTACTGAAATAAAATTAACTTACAGAGTGCATCAGTCATGATTTAGAGCTTGTTTATGGAAAAGTGTGTATTTCTGTATTTCAACATGATTTGGAGCTTGTTTTTGAAAAGTGCATATTTCTGTATTTCAACATGATTTGGAGCTTGTTTTTGAAAAGTGTTTATTTCTGTTTTTCAACATGATTTAGAGCTTGTTTTTGGAAAAGTGTTTATTTCTGTATTCCAATGTTGCAACTTGCTGAAAACTGTACACAGTGTTCCTATCATCCTGATTAAACTGTACTGAAATAAAATGAACTTACAGAGTGCATCAGTCATGATTTAGAGCTTGTTTATGGAAAAGTGTGTATTTCTGTATTTCAACATGATTTGGAGCTTGTTTTTGAAAAGTGCTTATTTCTGTATTTCAACATGATTTGGAGCTTGTTTTTGAAAAGTGTTTATTTCTGTTTTTCAACATGATTTAGAGCTTGTTTTTGGAAAAGTGTTTATTTCTGTATTCCAATGTTGCAACTTGCTGAAAACTGTCCACAGTGTTCCTATCATCCTGATTAAACAGTACTGAAATAAAATTAACTTACAGAGTGCATCAGTCATGATTTAGAGCTTGTTTATGGAAAAGTGTGTATTTCAGTATTTCAACATGATTTGGAGCTTGTTTATGGAAAAGTGTGTATTTCTGTATTTCAACATGATTTGGAGCTTGTTTTTGAAAAGTGCCTATTTCTGTTTTTCAACACGATTTAGAGCTTGTTTTTGGAAAAGTGTTTATTTCTGTATTTCAATGTTGCAACTTGCTGAAAACTGTCCACATTGTTCCTATCATCCTGATTAAACAGTACTGAAATAAAATTAACTTACAGAGTGCATCAGTCATGATTTAGAGCTTGTTTATGGAAAAGTGTGTATTTCTGTATTTCAACATGATTTGGAGCTTGTTTTTGAAAAGTGCTTATTTCTGTATTTCAACATGATTTGGAGCTTGTTTTTGAAAAGTGTTTATTTCTGTTTTTCAACATGATTTAGAGCTTGTTTTTGGAAAAGTGTTTATTTCTGTATTCCAATGTTGCAACTTGCTGAAAACTGTACACAGTGTTCCTATCATCCTGATTAAACTGTACTGAAATAAAATTAACTTACAGAGTGCATCAGTCATGATTTAGAGCTTGTTTATGGAAAAGTGTGTATTTCTGTATTTCAACATGATTTGGAGCTTGTTTATGGAAAAGTGTGTATTTCTGTATTTCAACATGATTTGGAGCTTGTTTTTGAAAAGTGCCTATTTCTGTTTTTCAACACGATTTAGAGCTTGTTTTTGGAAAAGTGTTTATTTCTGTATTTCAATGTTGCAACTTGTTGAAAACTGTCCACATTGTTCCTATCATCCTGATTAAACAGTACTGAAATAAAATTAACTTACAGAGTGCATCAGTCATGATTTAGAGCTTGTTTATGGAAAAGTGTGTATTTCTGTATTTCAACATGATTTGGAGCTTGTTTTTGAAAAGTGCATATTTCTGTATTTCAACATGATTTGGAGCTTGTTTTTGAAAAGTGTTTATTTCTGTTTTTCAACATGATTTAGAGCTTGTTTTTGGAAAAGTGTTTATTTCTGTATTCCAATGTTGCAACTTGCTGAAAACTTTACACAGTGTTCCTATCATCCTGATTAAACTGTACTGAAATAAAATGAACTTACAGAGTGCATCAGTCATGATTTAGAGCTTGTTTATGGAAAAGTGTGTATTTCTGTATTTCAACATGATTTGGAGCTTGTTTTTGAATAGTGCTTATTTCTGTATTTCAACATGATTTGGAGCTTGTTTTTGAAAAGTGTTTATTTCTGTTTTTCAACATGATTTAGAGCTTGTTTTTGGAAAAGTGTTTATTTCTGTATTCCAATGTTGCAACTTGCTGAAAACTGTCCACAGTGCTCCTATCATCCTGATTAAACAGTACTGAAATAAAATTAACTTACAGAGTGCATCAAACATGATTTAGGGCTTGTTTATGGAAAAGTGTTTATTTCTGTATTTCAACATGATTTGGAGCTTGTTTTTGAAAAGTGCCTATTTCTGTTTTTCAACATGATTTAGAGCTTGTTTTTGGAAAAGTGTTTATTTCTGTATTCCAATGTTGCAACTTGCTGAAAACTGTCCACAGTGTTCCTATCATCCTGATTAAACAGTACTGAAATAAAATTAACTTACAGAGTGCATCAGTCATGATTTAGAGCTTGTTTATGGAAAAGTGTGTATTTCTGTATTTCAACATGATTTGGAGCTTGTTTATGGAAAAGTGTGTATTTCTGTATTTCAACATGATTTGGAGCTTGTTTTTGAAAAGTGCCTATTTCGGTTTTTCAACACGATTTAGAGCTTGTTTTTGGAAAAGTGTTTATTTCTGTATTTCAATGTTGCAACTTGCTGAAAACTGTCCACATTGTTCCTATCATCCTGATTAAACAGTACTGAAATAAAATTAACTTACAGAGTGCATCAGTCATGATTTAGAGCTTGTTTATGGAAAAGTGTGTATTTCTGTATTTCAACATGATTTGGAGCTTGTTTATGGAAAAGTGTGTATTTCTGTATTTCAACATGATTTGGAGCTTGTTTTTGAAAAGTGTTTATTTCTGTTTTTCAACATGATTTAGAGCTTGTTTTTGGAAAAGTGTTTATTTCTGTATTCCAATGTTGCAACTTGCTGAAAACTGTCCACAGTGCTCCTATCATCCTGATTAAACAGTACTGAAATAAAATTAACTTACAGAGTGCATCAAACATGATTTAGGGCTTGTTTATGGAAAAGTGTTTATTTCTGTATTTCAACATGATTTGGAGCTTGTTTATGGAAAAGTGTGTATTTCTGTATTTCAACATGATTTGGAGCTTGTTTTTGAAAAGTGCCTATTTCTGTTTTTCAACACGATTTAGAGCTTGTTTTTGGAAAAGTGTTTATTTCTGTATTTCAATGTTGCAACTTGCTGAAAACTGTCCACATTGTTCCTATCATCCTGATTAAACAGTACTGAAATAAAATTAACTTACAGAGTGCATCAGTCATGATTTAGAGCTTGTTTATGGAAAAGTGTGTATTTCTGTATTTCAACATGATTTGGAGCTTGTTTTTGAAAAGTGCATATTTCTGTATTTCAACATGATTTGGAGCTTGTTTTTGAAAAGTGTTTATTTCTGTTTTTCAACATGATTTAGAGCTTGTTTTTGGAAAAGTGTTTATTTCTGTATTCCAATGTTGCAACTTGCTGAAAACTTTACACAGTGTTCCTATCATCCTGATTAAACTGTACTGAAATAAAATGAACTTACAGAGTGCATCAGTCATGATTTAGAGCTTGTTTATGGAAAAGTGTGTATTTCTGTATTTCAACATGATTTAGAGCTTGTTTTTGGAAAAGTGTTTATTTCTGTATTCCAATGTTGCAACTTGCTGAAAACTGTCCACAGTGTTCCTATCATCCTGATTAAACAGTACTGAAATAAAATTAACTTACAGAGTGCATCAGTCATGATTTAGAGCTTGTTTATGGAAAAGTGTGTATTTCTGTATTTCAACATGATTTGGAGCTTGTTTATGGAAAAGTGCGTATTTCTGTATTTCAACATGATTTGGAGCTTGTTTTTGAAAAGTGCCTATTTCGGTTTTTCAACACGATTTAGAGCTTGTTTTTGGAAAAGTGTTTATTTCTGTATTTCAATGTTGCAACTTGCTGAAAACTGTCCACATTGTTCCTATCATCCTGATTAAACAGTACTGAAATAAAATTAACTTACAGAGTGCATCAGTCATGATTTAGAGCTTGTTTATGGAAAAGTGTGTATTTCTGTATTTCAACATGATTTGGAGCTTGTTTATGGAAAAGTGTGTATTTCTGTATTTCAACATGATTTGGAGCTTGTTTTTGAAAAGTGTTTATTTCTGTTTTTCAACATGATTTAGAGCTTGTTTTTGGAAAAGTGTTTATTTCTGTATTCCAATGTTGCAACTTGCTGAAAACTGTCCACAGTGCTCCTATCATCCTGATTAAACAGTACTGAAATAAAATTAACTTACAGAGTGCATCAAACATGATTTAGGGCTTGTTTATGGAAAAGTGTTTATTTCTGTATTTCAACATGATTTGGAGCTTGTTTATGGAAAAGTGTGTATTTCTGTATTTCAACATGATTTGGAGCTTGTTTTTGAAAAGTGCCTATTTCTGTTTTTCAACACGATTTAGAGCTTGTTTTTGGAAAAGTGTTTATTTCTGTATTTCAATGTTGCAACTTGCTGAAAACTGTCCACATTGTTCCTATCATCCTGATTAAACAGTACTGAAATAAAATTAACTTACAGAGTGCATCAGTCATGATTTAGAGCTTGTTTATGGAAAAGTGTGTATTTCTGTATTTCAACATGATTTGGAGCTTGTTTTTGAAAAGTGCATATTTCTGTATTTCAACATGATTTGGAGCTTGTTTTTGAAAAGTGTTTATTTCTGTTTTTCAACATGATTTAGAGCTTGTTTTTGGAAAAGTGTTTATTTCTGTATTCCAATGTTGCAACTTGCTGAAAACTTTACACAGTGTTCCTATCATCCTGATTAAACTGTACTGAAATAAAATGAACTTACAGAGTGCATCAGTCATGATTTAGAGCTTGTTTATGGAAAAGTGTGTATTTCTGTATTTCAACATGATTTGGAGCTTGTTTTTGAATAGTGCTTATTTCTGTATTTCAACATGATTTGGAGCTTGTTTTTGAAAAGTGTTTATTTCTGTTTTTCAACATGATTTAGAGCTTGTTTTTGGAAAAGTGTTTATTTCTGTATTCCAATGTTGCAACTTGCTGAAAACTGTCCACAGTGCTCCTATCATCCTGATTAAACAGTACTGAAATAAAATTAACTTACAGAGTGCATCAAACATGATTTAGGGCTTGTTTATGGAAAAGTGTTTATTTCTGTATTTCAACATGATTTGGAGCTTGTTTTTGAAAAGTGCCTATTTCTGTTTTTCAACATGATTTAGAGCTTGTTTTTGGAAAAGTGTTTATTTCTGTATTCCAATGTTGCAACTTGCTGAAAACTGTCCACAGTGTTCCTATCATCCTGATTAAACAGTACTGAAATAAAATGAACTTACAGAGTGCATCAGTCATGATTTAGAGCTTGTTTATGGAAAAGTGTGTATTTCTGTATTTCAACATGATTTGGAGCTTGTTTATGGAAAAGTGTGTATTTCTGTATTTCAACATGATTTGGAGCTTGTTTTTGAAAAGTGCCTATTTCTGTTTTTCAACACGATTTAGAGCTTGTTTTTGGAAAAGTGTTTATTTCTGTATTTCAATGTTGCAACTTGCTGAAAACTGTCCACATTGTTCCTATCATCCTGATTAAACAGTACTGAAATAAAATTAACTTACAGAGTGCATCAGTCATGATTTAGAGCTTGTTTATGGAAAAGTGTGTATTTCTGTATTTCAACATGATTTGGAGCTTGTTTTTGAAAAGTGCTTATTTCTGTATTTCAACATGATTTGGAGCTTGTTTTTGAAAAGTGTTTATTTCTGTTTTTCAACATGATTTAGAGCTTGTTTTTGGAAAAGTGTTTATTTCTGTATTCCAATGTTGCAACTTGCTGAAAACTGTCCACAGTGCTCCTATCATCCTGATTAAACAGTACTGAAATAAAATTAACTTACAGAGTGCATCAAACATGATTTAGGGCTTGTTTATGGAAAAGTGTTTATTTCTGTATTTCAACATGATTTGGAGCTTGTTTATGGAAAAGTGTGTATTTCTGTATTTCAACATGATTTGGAGCTTGTTTTTGAAAAGTGCCTATTTCTGTTTTTCAACATGATTTAGAGCTTGTTTTTGGAAAAGTGTTTATTTCTGTATTCCAATGTTGCAACTTGCTGAAAACTGTCCACAGTGTTCCTATCATCCTGATTAAACAGTACTGAAATAAAATTAACTTACAGAGTGCATCAGTCATGATTTAGAGCTTGTTTATGGAAAAGTGTGTATTTCTGTATTTCAACATGATTTGGAGCTTGTTTATGGAAAAGTGTGTATTTCTGTATTTCAACATGATTTGGAGCTTGTTTTTGAAAAGTGCCTATTTCTGTTTTTCAACACGATTTAGAGCTTGTTTTTGGAAAAGTGTTTATTTCTGTATTTCAATGTTGCAACTTGCTGAAAACTGTCCACATTGTTCCTATCATCCTGATTAAACAGTACTGAAATAAAATTAACTTACAGAGTGCATCAGTCATGATTTAGAGCTTGTTTATGGAAAAGTGTGTATTTCTGTATTTCAACATGATTTGGAGCTTGTTTTTGAAAAGTGCATATTTCTGTATTTCAACATGATTTGGAGCTTGTTTTTGAAAAGTGTTTATTTCTGTTTTTCAACATGATTTAGAGCTTGTTTTTGGAAAAGTGTTTATTTCTGTATTCCAATGTTGCAACTTGCTGAAAACTTTACACAGTGTTCCTATCATCCTGATTAAACTGTACTGAAATAAAATGAACTTACAGAGTGCATCAGTCATGATTTAGAGCTTGTTTATGGAAAAGTGTGTATTTCTGTATTTCAACATGATTTGGAGCTTGTTTTTGAAAAGTGCTTATTTCTGTATTTCAACATGATTTGGAGCTTGTTTTTGAAAAGTGTTTATTTCTGTTTTTCAACATGATTTAGAGCTTGTTTTTGGAAAAGTGTTTATTTCTGTATTCCAATGTTGCAACTTGCTGAAAACTGTCCACAGTGCTCCTATCATCCTGATTAAACAGTACTGAAATAAAATTAACTTACAGAGTGCATCAAACATGATTTAGGGCTTGTTTATGGAAAAGTGTTTATTTCTGTATTTCAACATGATTTGGAGCTTGTTTTTGAAAAGTGCCTATTTCTGTTTTTCAACATGATTTAGAGCTTGTTTTTGGAAAAGTGTTTATTTCTGTATTCCAATGTTGCAACTTGCTGAAAACTGTCCACAGTGTTCCTATCATCCTGATTAAACAGTACTGAAATAAAATTAACTTACAGAGTGCATCAGTCATGATTTAGAGCTTGTTTATGGAAAAGTGTGTATTTCTGTATTTCAACATGATTTGGAGCTTGTTTATGGAAAAGTGTGTATTTCTGTATTTCAACATGATTTGGAGCTTGTTTTTGAAAAGTGTTTATTTCTGTTTTTCAACATGATTTAGAGCTTGTTTTTGGAAAAGTGTTTATTTCTGTATTCCAATGTTGCAACTTGCTGAAAACTGTCCACAGTGCTCCTATCATCCTGATTAAACAGTACTGAAATAAAATTAACTTACAGAGTGCATCAAACATGATTTAGGGCTTGTTTATGGAAAAGTGTTTATTTCTGTATTTCAACATGATTTGGAGCTTGTTTTTGAAAAGTGCCTATTTCTGTTTTTCAACATGATTTAGAGCTTGTTTTTGGAAAAGTGTTTATTTCTGTATTCCAATGTTGCAACTTGCTGAAAACTGTCCACAGTGTTCCTATCATCCTGATTAAACAGTACTGAAATAAAATTAACTTACAGAGTGCATCAGTCATGATTTAGAGCTTGTTTATGGAAAGGTGTGTATTTCTGTATTTCAACATGATTTGGAGCTTGTTTATGGAAAAGTGTGTATTTCTGTATTTCAACATGATTTGGAGCTTGTTTTTGAAAAGTGTTTATTTCTGTTTTTCAACATGATTTAGAGCTTGTTTTTGGAAAAGTGTTTATTTCTGTATTCCAATGTTGCAACTTGCTGAAAACTGTCCACAGTGCTCCTATCATCCTGATTAAACAGTACTGAAATAAAATTAACTTACAGAGTGCATCAGACATGATTTAGGGCTTGTTTATGGAAAAGTGTTTATTTCTGTATTTCAACATGATTTGGAGCTTGTTTTTGAAAAGTGCATATTTCTGTATTTCAACATGATTTGGAGCTTGTTTTTGAAAAGTGTTTATTTCTGTTTTTCAACATGATTTAGAGCTTGTTTTTGGAAAAGTGTTTATTTCTGTATTCCAATGTTGCAACTTGCTGAAAACTTTACACAGTGTTCCTATCATCCTGATTAAACTGTACTGAAATAAAATGAACTTACAGAGTGCATCAGTCATGATTTAGAGCTTGTTTATGGAAAAGTGTGTATTTCTGTATTTCAACATGATTTGGAGCTTGTTTTTGAAAAGTGCTTATTTCTGTATTTCAACATGATTTGGAGCTTGTTTTTGAAAAGTGTTTATTTCTGTTTTTCAACATGATTTAGAGCTTGTTTTTGGAAAAGTGTTTATTTCTGTATTCCAATGTTGCAACTTGCTGAAAACTGTCCACAGTGCTCCTATCATCCTGATTAAACAGTACTGAAATAAAATTAACTTACAGAGTGCATCAAACATGATTTAGGGCTTGTTTATGGAAAAGTGTTTATTTCTGTATTTCAACATGATTTGGAGCTTGTTTTTGAAAAGTGCCTATTTCTGTTTTTCAACATGATTTAGAGCTTGTTTTTGGAAAAGTGTTTATTTCTGTATTCCAATGTTGCAACTTGCTGAAAACTGTCCACAGTGTTCCTATCATCCTGATTAAACAGTACTGAAATAAAATTAACTTACAGAGTGCATCAGTCATGATTTAGAGCTTGTTTATGGAAAAGTGTGTATTTCTGTATTTCAACATGATTTGGAGCTTGTTTATGGAAAAGTGTGTATTTCTGTATTTCAACATGATTTGGAGCTTGTTTTTGAAAAGTGCCTATTTCTGTTTTTCAACATGATTTAGAGCTTGTTTTTGGAAAAGTGTTTATTTCTGTATTCCAATGTTGCAACTTGCTGAAAACTGTCCACAGTGTTCCTATCATCCTGATTAAACAGTAATGAAATAAAATTAACTTACAGAGTGCATCAGTCATGATTTAGAGCTTGTTTATGGAAAAGTGTGTATTTCTGTATTTCAACATGATTTGGAGCTTGTTTATGGAAAAGTGTGTATTTCTGTATTTCAACATGATTTGGAGCTTGTTTTTGAAAAGTGCCTATTTCTGTTTTTCAACACGATTTAGAGCTTGTTTTTGGAAAAGTGTTTATTTCTGTATTTCAATGTTGCAACTTGCTGAAAACTGTCCACATTGTTCCTATCATCCTGATTAAACAGTACTGAAATAAAATTAACTTACAGAGTGCATCAGTCATGATTTAGAGCTTGTTTATGGAAAAGTGTGTATTTCTGTATTTCAACATGATTTGGAGCTTGTTTTTGAAAAGTGCATATTTCTGTATTTCAACATGATTTGGAGCTTGTTTTTGAAAAGTGTTTATTTCTGTTTTTCAACATGATTTAGAGCTTGTTTTTGGAAAAGTGTTTATTTCTGTATTCCAATGTTGCAACTTGCTGAAAACTTTACACAGTGTTCCTATCATCCTGATTAAACTGTACTGAAATAAAATGAACTTACAGAGTGCATCAGTCATGATTTAGAGCTTGTTTATGGAAAAGTGTGTATTTCTGTATTTCAACATGATTTGGAGCTTGTTTTTGAAAAGTGTGTATTTCTGTATTTCAACATGATTTGGAGCTTGTTTTTGAAAAGTGTTTATTTCTGTTTTTCAACATGATTTAGAGCTTGTTTTTGGAAAAGTGTTTATTTCTGTATTCCAGTGTTGCAACTTGCTGAAAACTGTCCACAGTGCTCCTATCATCCTGATTCAACAGTACTGAAATAAAATTAACTTACAGAGTGCATCAAACATGATTTAGGGCTTGTTTATGGAAAAGTGTTTATTTCTGTATTTCAACATGATTTGGAGCTTGTTTTTGAAAAGTGCCTATTTCTGTTTTTCAACATGATTTAGAGCTTGTTTTTGGAAAAGTGTTTATTTCTGTATTCCAATGTTGCAACTTGCTGAAAACTGTCCACAGTGTTCCTATCATCCTGATTAAACAGTACTGAAATAAAATTAACTTACAGAGTGCATCAGTCATGATTTAGAGCTTGTTTATGGAAAAGTGTGTATTTCTGTATTTCAACATGATTTGGAGCTTGTTTATGGAAAAGTGTGTATTTCTGTATTTCAACATGATTTGGAGCTTGTTTTTGAAAAGTGCCTATTTCTGTTTTTCAACATGATTTAGAGCTTGTTTTTGGAAAAGTGTTTATTTCTGTATTCCAATGTTGCAACTTGCTGAAAACTGTCCACAGTGTTCCTATCATCCTGATTAAACAGTACTGAAATAAAATTAACTTACAGAGTGCATCAGTCATGATTTAGAGCTTGTTTATGGAAAAGTGTGTATTTCTGTATTTCAACATGATTTGGAGCTTGTTTATGGAAAAGTGTGTATTTCTGTATTTCAACATGATTTGGAGCTTGTTTTTGAAAAGTGCCTATTTCTGTTTTTCAACACGATTTAGAGCTTGTTTTTGGAAAAGTGTTTATTTCTGTATTTCAATGTTGCAACTTGCTGAAAACTGTCCACATTGTTCCTATCATCCTGATTAAACAGTACTGAAATAAAATTAACTTACAGAGTGCATCAGTCATGATTTAGAGCTTGTTTTTGGAAAAGTGTTTATTTCTGTATTCCAGTGTTGCAACTTGCTGAAAACTGTCCACAGTGCTCCTATCATCCTGATTCAACAGTACTGAAATAAAATTAACTTACAGAGTGCATCAAACATGATTTAGGGCTTGTTTATGGAAAAGTGTTTATTTCTGTATTTCAACATGATTTGGAGCTTGTTTTTGAAAAGTGCCTATTTCTGTTTTTCAACATGATTTAGAGCTTGTTTTTGGAAAAGTGTTTATTTCTGTATTCCAATGTTGCAACTTGCTGAAAACTGTCCACAGTGTTCCTATCATCCTGATTAAACAGTACTGAAATAAAATTAACTTACAGAGTGCATCAGTCATGATTTAGAGCTTGTTTATGGAAAAGTGTGTATTTCTGTATTTCAACATGATTTGGAGCTTGTTTATGGAAAAGTGTGTATTTCTGTATTTCAACATGATTTGGAGCTTGTTTTTGAAAAGTGCCTATTTCTGTTTTTCAACATGATTTAGAGCTTGTTTTTGGAAAAGTGTTTATTTCTGTATTCCAATGTTGCAACTTGCTGAAAACTGTCCACAGTGTTCCTATCATCCTGATTAAACAGTACTGAAATAAAATTAACTTACAGAGTGCATCAGTCATGATTTAGAGCTTGTTTATGGAAAAGTGTGTATTTCTGTATTTCAACATGATTTGGAGCTTGTTTATGGAAAAGTGTGTATTTCTGTATTTCAACATGATTTGGAGCTTGTTTTTGAAAAGTGCCTATTTCTGTTTTTCAACACGATTTAGAGCTTGTTTTTGGAAAAGTGTTTATTTCTGTATTTCAATGTTGCAACTTGCTGAAAACTGTCCACATTGTTCCTATCATCCTGATTAAACAGTACTGAAATAAAATTAACTTACAGAGTGCATCAGTCATGATTTAGAGCTTGTTTATGGAAAAGTGTGTATTTCTGTATTTCAACATGATTTGGAGCTTGTTTTTGAAAAGTGCATATTTCTGTATTTCAACATGATTTGGAGCTTGTTTTTGAAAAGTGTTTATTTCTGTTTTTCAACATGATTTAGAGCTTGTTTTTGGAAAAGTGTTTATTTCTGTATTCCAATGTTGCAACTTGCTGAAAACTTTACACAGTGTTCCTATCATCCTGATTAAACTGTACTGAAATAAAATGAACTTACAGAGTGCATCAGTCATGATTTAGAGCTTGTTTATGGAAAAGTGTGTATTTCTGTATTTCAACATGATTTGGAGCTTGTTTTTGAAAAGTGCTTATTTCTGTATTTCAACATGATTTGGAGCTTGTTTTTGAAAAGTGTTTATTTCTGTTTTTCAACATGATTTAGAGCTTGTTTTTGGAAAAGTGTTTATTTCTGTATTCCAATGTTGCAACTTGCTGAAAACTGTCCACAGTGCTCCTATCATCCTGATTAAACAGTACTGAAATAAAATTAACTTACAGAGTGCATCAAACATGATTTAGGGCTTGTTTATGGAAAAGTGTTTATTTCTGTATTTCAACATGATTTGGAGCTTGTTTTTGAAAAGTGCCTATTTCTGTTTTTCAACATGATTTAGAGCTTGTTTTTGGAAAAGTGTTTATTTCTGTATTCCAATGTTGCAACTTGCTGAAAACTGTCCACAGTGTTCCTATCATCCTGATTAAACAGTACTGAAATAAAATGAACTTACAGAGTGCATCAGTCATGATTTAGAGCTTGTTTATGGAAAAGTGTGTATTTCTGTATTTCAACATGATTTGGAGCTTGTTTATGGAAAAGTGTGTATTTCTGTATTTCAACATGATTTGGAGCTTGTTTTTGAAAAGTGCCTATTTCGGTTTTTCAACACGATTTAGAGCTTGTTTTTGGAAAAGTGTTTATTTCTGTATTTCAATGTTGCAACTTGCTGAAAACTGTCCACATTGTTCCTATCATCCTGATTAAACAGTACTGAAATAAAATTAACTTACAGAGTGCATCAGTCATGATTTAGAGCTTGTTTATGGAAAAGTGTGTATTTCTGTATTTCAACATGATTTGGAGCTTGTTTATGGAAAAGTGTGTATTTCTGTATTTCAACATGATTTGGAGCTTGTTTTTGAAAAGTGTTTATTTCTGTTTTTCAACATGATTTAGAGCTTGTTTTTGGAAAAGTGTTTATTTCTGTATTCCAATGTTGCAACTTGCTGAAAACTGTCCACAGTGCTCCTATCATCCTGATTAAACAGTACTGAAATAAAATTAACTTACAGAGTGCATCAAACATGATTTAGGGCTTGTTTATGGAAAAGTGTTTATTTCTGTATTTCAACATGATTTGGAGCTTGTTTATGGAAAAGTGTGTATTTCTGTATTTCAACATGATTTGGAGCTTGTTTTTGAAAAGTGCCTATTTCTGTTTTTCAACACGATTTAGAGCTTGTTTTTGGAAAAGTGTTTATTTCTGTATTTCAATGTTGCAACTTGCTGAAAACTGTCCACATTGTTCCTATCATCCTGATTAAACAGTACTGAAATAAAATTAACTTACAGAGTGCATCAGTCATGATTTAGAGCTTGTTTATGGAAAAGTGTGTATTTCTGTATTTCAACATGATTTGGAGCTTGTTTTTGAAAAGTGCATATTTCTGTATTTCAACATGATTTGGAGCTTGTTTTTGAAAAGTGCCTATTTCTGTTTTTCAACACGATTTAGAGCTTGTTTTTGGAAAAGTGTTTATTTCTGTATTTCAATGTTGCAACTTGCTGAAAACTGTCCACATTGTTCCTATCATCCTGATTAAACAGTACTGAAATAAAATTAACTTACAGAGTGCATCTGTCATGATTTAGAGCTTGTTTATGGAAAAGAGTGTATTTCTGTATTTCAACATGATTTGGAGCTTGTTTTTGAAAAGTGCATATTTCTGTATTTCAACATGATTTGGAGCTTGTTTTTGAAAAGTGTTTATTTCTGTTTTTCAACATGATTTAGAGCTTGTTTTTGGAAAAGTGTTTATTTCTGTATTCCAATGTTGCAACTTGCTGAAAACTTTACACAGTGTTCCTATCATCCTGATTAAACTGTACTGAAATAAAATGAACTTACAGAGTGCATCAGTCATGATTTAGAGCTTGTTTATGGAAAAGTGTGTATTTCTGTATTTCAACATGATTTGGAGCTTTTTTTTGAAAAGTGCTTATTTCTGTATTTCAACATGATTTGGAGCTTGTTTTTGAAAAGTGTTTATTTCTGTTTTTCAACATGATTTAGAGCTTGTTTTTGGAAAAGTGTTTATTTCTGTATTCCAATGTTGCAACTTGCTGAAAACTGTCCACAGTGCTCCTATCATCCTGATTAAACAGTACTGAAATAAAATTAACTTACAGAGTGCATCAAACATGATTTAGGGCTTGTTTATGGAAAAGTGTTTATTTCTGTATTTCAACATGATTTGGTGCTTGTTTTTGAAAAGTGCCTATTTCTGTTTTTCAACATGATTTAGAGCTTGTTTTTGGAAAAGTGTTTATTTCTGTATTCCAATGTTGCAACTTGCTGAAAACTGTCCACAGTGTTCCTATCATCCTGATTAAACAGTACTGAAATAAAATTAACTTACAGAGTGCATCAGTCATGATTTAGAGCTTGTTTATGGAAAAGTGTGTATTTCTGTATTTCAACATGATTTGGAGCTTGTTTATGGAAAAGTGTGTATTTCTGTATTTCAACATGATTTGGAGCTTGTTTTTGAAAAGTGCCTATTTCGGTTTTTCAACACGATTTAGAGCTTGTTTTTGGAAAAGTGTTTATTTCTGTATTTCAATGTTGCAACTTGCTGAAAACTGTCCACATTGTTCCTATCATCCTGATTAAACAGTACTGAAATAAAATTAACTTACAGAGTGCATCAGTCATGATTTAGAGCTTGTTTATGGAAAAGTGTGTATTTCTGTATTTCAACATGATTTGGAGCTTGTTTATGGAAAAGTGTGTATTTCTGTATTTCAACATGATTTGGAGCTTGTTTTTGAAAAGTGTTTATTTCTGTTTTTCAACATGATTTAGAGCTTGTTTTTGGAAAAGTGTTTATTTCTGTATTCCAATGTTGCAACTTGCTGAAAACTGTCCACAGTGCTCCTATCATCCTGATTAAACAGTACTGAAATAAAATTAACTTACAGAGTGCATCAAACATGATTTAGGGCTTGTTTATGGAAAAGTGTTTATTTCTGTATTTCAACATGATTTGGAGCTTGTTTATGGAAAAGTGTGTATTTCTGTATTTCAACATGATTTGGAGCTTGTTTTTGAAAAGTGCCTATTTCTGTTTTTCAACACGATTTAGAGCTTGTTTTTGGAAAAGTGTTTATTTCTGTATTTCAATGTTGCAACTTGCTGAAAACTGTCCACATTGTTCCTATCATCCTGATTAAACAGTACTGAAATAAAATTAACTTACAGAGTGCATCAGTCATGATTTAGAGCTTGTTTATGGAAAAGTGTGTATTTCTGTATTTCAACATGATTTGGAGCTTGTTTTTGAAAAGTGCATATTTCTGTATTTCAACATGATTTGGAGCTTGTTTTTGAAAAGTGCCTATTTCTGTTTTTCAACACGATTTAGAGCTTGTTTTTGGAAAAGTGTTTATTTCTGTATTTCAATGTTGCAACTTGCTGAAAACTGTCCACATTGTTCCTATCATCCTGATTAAACAGTACTGAAATAAAATTAACTTACAGAGTGCATCTGTCATGATTTAGAGCTTGTTTATGGAAAAGAGTGTATTTCTGTATTTCAACATGATTTGGAGCTTGTTTTTGAAAAGTGCATATTTCTGTATTTCAACATGATTTGGAGCTTGTTTTTGAAAAGTGTTTATTTCTGTTTTTCAACATGATTTAGAGCTTGTTTTTGGAAAAGTGTTTATTTCTGTATTCCAATGTTGCAACTTGCTGAAAACTTTACACAGTGTTCCTATCATCCTGATTAAACTGTACTGAAATAAAATGAACTTACAGAGTGCATCAGTCATGATTTAGAGCTTGTTTATGGAAAAGTGTGTATTTCTGTATTTCAACATGATTTGGAGCTTTTTTTTGAAAAGTGCTTATTTCTGTATTTCAACATGATTTGGAGCTTGTTTTTGAAAAGTGTTTATTTCTGTTTTTCAACATGATTTAGAGCTTGTTTTTGGAAAAGTGTTTATTTCTGTATTCCAATGTTGCAACTTGCTGAAAACTGTCCACAGTGCTCCTATCATCCTGATTAAACAGTACTGAAATAAAATTAACTTACAGAGTGCATCAAACATGATTTAGGGCTTGTTTATGGAAAAGTGTTTATTTCTGTATTTCAACATGATTTGGTGCTTGTTTTTGAAAAGTGCCTATTTCTGTTTTTCAACATGATTTAGAGCTTGTTTTTGGAAAAGTGTTTATTTCTGTATTCCAATGTTGCAACTTGCTGAAAACTGTCCACAGTGTTCCTATCATCCTGATTAAACAGTACTGAAATAAAATTAACTTACAGAGTGCATCAGTCATGATTTAGAGCTTGTTTATGGAAAAGTGTGTATTTCTGTATTTCAACATGATTTGGAGCTTGTTTATGGAAAAGTGTGTATTTCTGTATTTCAACATGATTTGGAGCTTGTTTTTGAAAAGTGCCTATTTCGGTTTTTCAACACGATTTAGAGCTTGTTTTTGGAAAAGTGTTTATTTCTGTATTTCAATGTTGCAACTTGCTGAAAACTGTCCACATTGTTCCTATCATCCTGATTAAACAGTACTGAAATAAAATTAACTTACAGAGTGCATCAGTCATGATTTAGAGCTTGTTTATGGAAAAGTGTGTATTTCTGTATTTCAACATGATTTGGAGCTTGTTTATGGAAAAGTGTGTATTTCTGTATTTCAACATGATTTGGAGCTTGTTTTTGAAAAGTGTTTATTTCTGTTTTTCAACATGATTTAGAGCTTGTTTTTGGAAAAGTGTTTATTTCTGTATTCCAATGTTGCAACTTGCTGAAAACTGTCCACAGTGCTCCTATCATCCTGATTAAACAGTACTGAAATAAAATTAACTTACAGAGTGCATCAAACATGATTTAGGGCTTGTTTATGGAAAAGTGTTTATTTCTGTATTTCAACATGATTTGGAGCTTGTTTATGGAAAAGTGTGTATTTCTGTATTTCAACATGATTTGGAGCTTGTTTTTGAAAAGTGCCTATTTCTGTTTTTCAACACGATTTAGAGCTTGTTTTTGGAAAAGTGTTTATTTCTGTATTTCAATGTTGCAACTTGCTGAAAACTGTCCACATTGTTCCTATCATCCTGATTAAACAGTACTGAAATAAAATTAACTTACAGAGTGCATCAGTCATGATTTAGAGCTTGTTTATGGAAAAGTGTGTATTTCTGTATTTCAACATGATTTGGAGCTTGTTTTTGAAAAGTGCATATTTCTGTATTTCAACATGATTTGGAGCTTGTTTTTGAAAAGTGCCTATTTCTGTTTTTCAACACGATTTAGAGCTTGTTTTTGGAAAAGTGTTTATTTCTGTATTTCAATGTTGCAACTTGCTGAAAACTGTCCACATTGTTCCTATCATCCTGATTAAACAGTACTGAAATAAAATTAACTTACAGAGTGCATCTGTCATGATTTAGAGCTTGTTTATGGAAAAGAGTGTATTTCTGTATTTCAACATGATTTGGAGCTTGTTTTTGAAAAGTGCATATTTCTGTATTTCAACATGATTTGGAGCTTGTTTTTGAAAAGTGTTTATTTCTGTTTTTCAACATGATTTAGAGCTTGTTTTTGGAAAAGTGTTTATTTCTGTATTCCAATGTTGCAACTTGCTGAAAACTTTACACAGTGTTCCTATCATCCTGATTAAACTGTACTGAAATAAAATGAACTTACAGAGTGCATCAGTCATGATTTAGAGCTTGTTTATGGAAAAGTGTGTATTTCTGTATTTCAACATGATTTGGAGCTTTTTTTTGAAAAGTGCTTATTTCTGTATTTCAACATGATTTGGAGCTTGTTTTTGAAAAGTGTTTATTTCTGTTTTTCAACATGATTTAGAGCTTGTTTTTGGAAAAGTGTTTATTTCTGTATTCCAATGTTGCAACTTGCTGAAAACTGTCCACAGTGCTCCTATCATCCTGATTAAACAGTACTGAAATAAAATTAACTTACAGAGTGCATCAAACATGATTTAGGGCTTGTTTATGGAAAAGTGTTTATTTCTGTATTTCAACATGATTTGGTGCTTGTTTTTGAAAAGTGCCTATTTCTGTTTTTCAACATGATTTAGAGCTTGTTTTTGGAAAAGTGTTTATTTCTGTATTCCAATGTTGCAACTTGCTGAAAACTGTCCACAGTGTTCCTATCATCCTGATTAAACAGTACTGAAATAAAATTAACTTACAGAGTGCATCAGTCATGATTTAGAGCTTGTTTATGGAAAAGTGTGTATTTCTGTAATTCAACATGATTTGGAGCTTGTTTATGGAAAAGTGTGTATTTCTGTATTTCAACATGATTTGGAGCTTGTTTTTGAAAAGTGCCTATTTCGGTTTTTCAACACGATTTAGAGCTTGTTTTTGGAAAAGTGTTTATTTCTGTATTTCAATGTTGCAACTTGCTGAAAACTGTCCACATTGTTCCTATCATCCTGATTAAACAGTACTGAAATAAAATTAACTTACAGAGTGCATCAGTCATGATTTAGAGCTTGTTTATGGAAAAGTGTGTATTTCTGTATTTCAACATGATTTGGAGCTTGTTTATGGAAAAGTGTGTATTTCTGTATTTCAACATGATTTGGAGCTTGTTTTTGAAAAGTGTTTATTTCTGTTTTTCAACATGATTTAGAGCTTGTTTTTGGAAAAGTGTTTATTTCTGTATTCCAATGTTGCAACTTGCTGAAAACTGTCCACAGTGCTCCTATCATCCTGATTAAACAGTACTGAAATAAAATTAACTTACAGAGTGCATCAAACATGATTTAGGGCTTGTTTATGGAAAAGTGTTTATTTCTGTATTTCAACATGATTTGGAGCTTGTTTTTGAAAAGTGCATATTTCTGTATTTCAACATGATTTGGAGCTTGTTTTTGAAAAGTGTTTATTTCTGTTTTTCAACATGATTTAGAGCTTGTTTTTGGAAAAGTGTTTATTTCTGTATTCCAATGTTGCAACTTGCTGAAAACTTTACACAGTGTTCCTATCATCCTGATTAAACTGTACTGAAATAAAATGAACTTACAGAGTGCATCAGTCATGATTTAGAGCTTGTTTATGGAAAAGTGTGTATTTCTGTATTTCAACATGATTTGGAGCTTGTTTATGGAAAAGTGTGTATTTCTGTATTTCAACATGATTTGGAGCTTGTTTTTGAAAAGTGCCTATTTCGGTTTTTCAACACGATTTAGAGCTTGTTTTTGGAAAAGTGTTTATTTCTGTATTTCAATGTTGCAACTTGCTGAAAACTGTCCACATTGTTCCTATCATCCTGATTAAACAGTACTGAAATAAAATTAACTTACAGAGTGCATCAGTCATGATTTAGAGCTTGTTTATGGAAAAGTGTGTATTTCTGTATTTCAACATGATTTGGAGCTTGTTTATGGAAAAGTGTGTATTTCTGTATTTCAACATGATTTGGAGCTTGTTTTTGAAAAGTGTTTATTTCTGTTTTTCAACATGATTTAGAGCTTGTTTTTGGAAAAGTGTTTATTTCTGTATTCCAATGTTGCAACTTGCTGAAAACTGTCCACAGTGCTCCTATCATCCTGATTAAACAGTACTGAAATAAAATTAACTTACAGAGTGCATCAAACATGATTTAGGGCTTGTTTATGGAAAAGTGTTTATTTCTGTATTTCAACATGATTTGGAGCTTGTTTTTGAAAAGTGCATATTTCTGTATTTCAACATGATTTGGAGCTTGTTTTTGAAAAGTGTTTATTTCTGTTTTTCAACATGATTTAGAGCTTGTTTTTGGAAAAGTGTTTATTTCTGTATTCCAATGTTGCAACTTGCTGAAAACTTTACACAGTGTTCCTATCATCCTGATTAAACTGTACTGAAATAAAATGAACTTACAGAGTGCATCAGTCATGATTTAGAGCTTGTTTATGGAAAAGTGTGTATTTCTGTATTTCAACATGATTTGGAGCTTGTTTATGGAAAAGTGTGTATTTCTGTATTTCAACATGATTTGGAGCTTGTTTTTGAAAAGTGCCTATTTCTGTTTTTCAACACGATTTAGAGCTTGTTTTTGGAAAAGTGTTTATTTCTGTATTTCAATGTTGCAACTTGCTGAAAACTGTCCACATTGTTCCTATCATCCTGATTAAACAGTACTGAAATAAAATTAACTTACAGAGTGCATCAGTCATGATTTAGAGCTTGTTTATGGAAAAGAGTGTATTTCTGTATTTCAACATGATTTGGAGCTTGTTTTTGAAAAGTGCATATTTCTGTATTTCAACATGATTTGGAGCTTGTTTTTGAAAAGTGTTTATTTCTGTTTTTCAACATGATTTAGAGCTTGTTTTTGGAAAAGTGTTTATTTCTGTATTCCAATGTTGCAACTTGCTGAAAACTTTACACAGTGTTCCTATCATCCTGATTAAACTGTACTGAAATAAAATGAACTTACAGAGTGCATCAGTCATGATTTAGAGCTTGTTTATGGAAAAGTGTGTATTTCTGTATTTCAACATGATTTGGAGCTTGTTTTTGAAAAGTGCATATTTCTGTATTTCAACATGATTTGGAGCTTGTTTTTGAAAAGTGTTTATTTCTGTTTTTCAACATGATTTAGAGCTTGTTTTTGGAAAAGTGTTTATTTCTGTATTCCAATGTTGCAACTTGCTGAAAACTTTACACAGTGTTCCTATCATCCTGATTAAACTGTACTGAAATAAAATGAACTTACAGAGTGCATCAGTCATGATTTAGAGCTTGTTTATGGAAAAGTGTGTATTTCTGTATTTCAACATGATTTGGAGCTTGTTTTTGAAAAGTGCTTATTTCTGTATTTCAACATGATTTGGAGCTTGTTTTTGAAAAGTGTTTATTTCTGTTTTTCAACATGATTTAGAGCTTGTTTTTGGAAAAGTGTTTATTTCTGTATTCCAATGTTGCAACTTGCTGAAAACTGTCCACAGTGCTCCTATCATCCTGATTAAACAGTACTGAAATAAAATTAACTTACAGAGTGCATCAAACATGATTTAGGGCTTGTTTATGGAAAAGTGTTTATTTCTGTATTTCAACATGATTTGGAGCTTGTTTTTGAAAAGTGCCTATTTCTGTTTTTCAACATGATTTAGAGCTTGTTTTTGGAAAAGTGTTTATTTCTGTATTCCAATGTTGCAACTTGCTGAAAACTGTCCACAGTGTTCCTATCATCCTGATTAAACAGTACTGAAATAAAATTAACTTACAGAGTGCATCAGTCATGATTTAGAGCTTGTTTATGGAAAAGTGTGTATTTCTGTATTTCAACATGATTTGGAGCTTGTTTATGGAAAAGTGTGTATTTCTGTATTTCAACATGATTTGGAGCTTGTTTTTGAAAAGTGCCTATTTCGGTTTTTCAACACGATTTAGAGCTTGTTTTTGGAAAAGTGTTTATTTCTGTATTTCAATGTTGCAACTTGCTGAAAACTGTCCACATTGTTCCTATCATCCTGATTAAACAGTACTGAAATAAAATTAACTTACAGAGTGCATCAGTCATGATTTAGAGCTTGTTTATGGAAAAGTGTGTATTTCTGTATTTCAACATGATTTGGAGCTTGTTTATGGAAAAGTGTGTATTTCTGTATTTCAACATGATTTGGAGCTTGTTTTTGAAAAGTGTTTATTTCTGTTTTTCAACATGATTTAGAGCTTGTTTTTGGAAAAGTGTTTATTTCTGTATTCCAATGTTGCAACTTGCTGAAAACTGTCCACAGTGCTCCTATCATCCTGATTAAACAGTACTGAAATAAAATTAACTTACAGAGTGCATCAAACATGATTTAGGGCTTGTTTATGGAAAAGTGTTTATTTCTGTATTTCAACATGATTTGGAGCTTGTTTTTGAAAAGTGCATATTTCTGTATTTCAACATGATTTGGAGCTTGTTTTTGAAAAGTGTTTATTTCTGTTTTTCAACATGATTTAGAGCTTGTTTTTGGAAAAGTGTTTATTTCTGTATTCCAATGTTGCAACTTGCTGAAAACTTTACACAGTGTTCCTATCATCCTGATTAAACTGTACTGAAATAAAATGAACTTACAGAGTGCATCAGTCATGATTTAGAGCTTGTTTATGGAAAAGTGTGTATTTCTGTATTTCAACATGATTTGGAGCTTGTTTATGGAAAAGTGTGTATTTCTGTATTTCAACATGATTTGGAGCTTGTTTTTGAAAAGTGCCTATTTCTGTTTTTCAACATGATTTAGAGCTTGTTTTTGGAAAAGTGTTTATTTCTGTATTCCAATGTTGCAACTTGCTGAAAACTGTCCACAGTGTTCCTATCATCCTGATTAAACAGTACTGAAATAAAATTAACTTACAGAGTGCATCAGTCATGATTTAGAGCTTGTTTATGGAAAAGTGTGTATTTCTGTATTTCAACATGATTTGGAGCTTGTTTATGGAAAAGTGTGTATTTCTGTATTTCAACATGATTTGGAGCTTGTTTTTGAAAAGTGCCTATTTCGGTTTTTCAACACGATTTAGAGCTTGTTTTTGGAAAAGTGTTTATTTCTGTATTTCAATGTTGCAACTTGCTGAAAACTGTCCACATTGTTCCTATCATCCTGATTAAACAGTACTGAAATAAAATTAACTTACAGAGTGCATCAGTCATGATTTAGAGCTTGTTTATGGAAAAGAGTGTATTTCTGTATTTCAACATGATTTGGAGCTTGTTTTTGAAAAGTGCATATTTCTGTATTTCAACATGATTTGGAGCTTGTTTTTGAAAAGTGTTTATTTCTGTTTTTCAACATGATTTAGAGCTTGTTTTTGGAAAAGTGTTTATTTCTGTATTCCAATGTTGCAACTTGCTGAAAACTTTACACAGTGTTCCTATCATCCTGATTAAACAGTACTGAAATAAAATTAACTTACAGAGTGCATCAGTCATGATTTAGAGCTTGTTTATGGAAAAGTGTGTATTTCTGTATTTCAACATGATTTGGAGCTTGTTTATGGAAAAGTGTGTATTTCTGTATTTCAACATGATTTGGAGCTTGTTTTTGAAAAGTGTTTATTTCTGTTTTTCAACATGATTTAGAGCTTGTTTTTGGAAAAGTGTTTATTTCTGTATTCCAATGTTGCAACTTGCTGAAAACTGTCCACAGTGCTCCTATCATCCTGATTAAACAGTACTGAAATAAAATTAACTTACAGAGTGCATCAAACATGATTTAGGGCTTGTTTATGGAAAAGTGTTTATTTCTGTATTTCAACATGATTTGGAGCTTGTTTTTGAAAAGTGCATATTTCTGTATTTCAACATGATTTGGAGCTTGTTTTTGAAAAGTGTTTATTTCTGTTTTTCAACATGATTTAGAGCTTGTTTTTGGAAAAGTGTTTATTTCTGTATTCCAATGTTGCAACTTGCTGAAAACTTTACACAGTGTTCCTATCATCCTGATTAAACTGTACTGAAATAAAATGAACTTACAGAGTGCATCAGTCATGATTTAGAGCTTGTTTATGGAAAAGTGTGTATTTCTGTATTTCAACATGATTTGGAGCTTGTTTATGGAAAAGTGTGTATTTCTGTATTTCAACATGATTTGGAGCTTGTTTTTGAAAAGTGCCTATTTCTGTTTTTCAACATGATTTAGAGCTTGTTTTTGGAAAAGTGTTTATTTCTGTATTCCAATGTTGCAACTTGCTGAAAACTGTCCACAGTGTTCCTATCATCCTGATTAAACAGTACTGAAATAAAATTAACTTACAGAGTGCATCAGTCATGATTTAGAGCTTGTTTATGGAAAAGTGTGTATTTCTGTATTTCAACATGATTTGGAGCTTGTTTATGGAAAAGTGTGTATTTCTGTATTTCAACATGATTTGGAGCTTGTTTTTGAAAAGTCCCTATTTCTGTTTTTCAACACGATTTAGAGCTTGTTTTTGGAAAAGTGTTTATTTCTGTATTTCAATGTTGCAACTTGCTGAAAACTGTCCACATTGTTCCTATCATCCTGATTAAACAGTACTGAAATAAAATTAACTTACAGAGTGCATCAGTCATGATTTAGAGCTTGTTTATGGAAAAGAGTGTATTTCTGTATTTCAACATGATTTGGAGCTTGTTTTTGAAAAGTGCATATTTCTGTATTTCAACATGATTTGGAGCTTGTTTTTGAAAAGTGTTTATTTCTGTTTTTCAACATGATTTAGAGCTTGTTTTTGGAAAAGTGTTTATTTCTGTATTCCAATGTTGCAACTTGCTGAAAACTTTACACAGTGTTCCTATCATCCTGATTAAACTGTACTGAAATAAAATGATCTTACAGAGTGCATCAGTCATGATTTAGAGCTTGTTTATGGAAAAGTGTGTATTTCTGTATTTCAACATGATTTGGAGCTTGTTTTTGAAAAGTGCTTATTTCTGTATTTCAACATGATTTGGAGCTTGTTTTTGAAAAGTGTTTATTTCTGTTTTTCAACATGATTTAGAGCTTGTTTTTGGAAAAGTGTTTATTTCTGTATTCCAATGTTGCAACTTGCTGAAAACTGTCCACAGTGCTCCTATCATCCTGATTAAACAGTACTGAAATAAAATTAACTTACAGAGTGCATCAAACATGATTTAGGGCTTGTTTATGGAAAAGTGTTTATTTCTGTATTTCAACATGATTTGGAGCTTGTTTTTGAAAAGTGCCTATTTCTGTTTTTCAACATGATTTAGAGCTTGTTTTTGGAAAAGTGTTTATTTCTGTATTCCAATGTTGCAACTTGCTGAAAACTGTCCACAGTGTTCCTATCATCCTGATTAAACAGTACTGAAATAAAATTAACTTACAGAGTGCATCAGTCATGATTTAGAGCTTGTTTATGGAAAAGTGTGTATTTCTGTATTTCAACATGATTTGGAGCTTGTTTATGGAAAAGTGTGTATTTCTGTATTTCAACATGATTTGGAGCTTGTTTTTGAAAAGTGCCTATTTCGGTTTTTCAACACGATTTAGAGCTTGTTTTTGGAAAAGTGTTTATTTCTGTATTTCAATGTTGCAACTTGCTGAAAACTGTCCACATTGTTCCTATCATCCTGATTAAACAGTACTGAAATAAAATTAACTTACAGAGTGCATCAGTCATGATTTAGAGCTTGTTTATGGAAAAGTGTGTATTTCTGTATTTCAACATGATTTGGAGCTTGTTTATGGAAAAGTGTGTATTTCTGTATTTCAACATGATTTGGAGCTTGTTTTTGAAAAGTGTTTATTTCTGTTTTTCAACATGATTTAGAGCTTGTTTTTGGAAAAGTGTTTATTTCTGTATTCCAATGTTGCAACTTGCTGAAAACTGTCCACAGTGCTCCTATCATCCTGATTAAACAGTACTGAAATAAAATTAACTTACAGAGTGCATCAAACATGATTTAGGGCTTGTTTATGGAAAAGTGTTTATTTCTGTATTTCAACATGATTTGGAGCTTGTTTATGGAAAAGTGTGTATTTCTGTATTTCAACATGATTTGGAGCTTGTTTTTGAAAAGTGCCTATTTCTGTTTTTCAACATGATTTAGAGCTTGTTTTTGGAAAAGTGTTTATTTCTGTATTCCAATGTTGCAACTTGCTGAAAACTGTCCACAGTGTTCCTATCATCCTGATTAAACAGTACTGAAATAAAATTAACTTACAGAGTGCATCAGTCATGATTTAGAGCTTGTTTATGGAAAAGTGTGTATTTCTGTATTTCAACATGATTTGGAGCTTGTTTATGGAAAAGTGTGTATTTCTGTATTTCAACATGATTTGGAGCTTGTTTTTGAAAAGTGTTTATTTCTGTTTTTCAACATGATTTAGAGCTTGTTTTTGGAAAAGTGTTTATTTCTGTATTCCAATGTTGCAACTTGCTGAAAACTGTCCACAGTGCTCCTATCATCCTGATTAAACAGTACTGAAATAAAATTAACTTACAGAGTGCATCAAACATGATTTAGGGCTTGTTTATGGAAAAGTGTTTATTTCTGTATTTCAACATGATTTGGAGCTTGTTTTTGAAAAGTGCATATTTCTGTTTTTCAACATGATTTAGAGCTTGTTTTTGGAAAAGTGTTTATTTCTGTATTCCAATGTTGCAACTTGCTGAAAACTGTCCACAGTGTTCCTATCATCCTGATTAAACAGTACTGAAATAATATTAACTTACAGAGTGCATCAGTCATGATTTAGAGCTTGTTTATGGAAAAGTGTGTATTTCTGTATTTCAACATGATTTGGAGCTTGTTTTTGAAAAGTGCTTATTTCTGTATTTCAACATGATTTGGAGCTTGTTTTTGAAAAGTGTTTATTTCTGTTTTTCAACATGATTTAGAGCTTGTTTTTGGAAAAGTGTTTATTTCTGTATTTCAATGTTGCAACTTGCTGAAAACTGTACACAGTGTTCCTATCATCCTGATTAAACTGTACTGAAATAAAATGAACTTACAGAGTGCATCAGTCATGATTTAGAGCTTGTTTATGGAAAAGTGTGTATTTCTGTATTTCAACATGATTTGGAGCTTGTTTTTGAAAAGTGCTTATTTCTGTATTTCAACATGATTTGGAGCTTGTTTTTGAAAAGTGTTTATTTCTGTTTTTCAACATGATTTAGAGCTTGTTTTTGGAAAAGTGTTTATTTCTGTATTCCAATGTTGCAACTTGCTGAAAACTGTCCACAGTGCTCCTATCATCCTGATTAAACAGTACTGAAATAAAATTAACTTACAGAGTGCATCAGTCATGATTTAGGGCTTGTTTATGGAAAAGTGTTTATTTCTGTATTTCAACATGATTTGGAGCTTGTTTTTGAAAAGTGCTTATTTCTGTTTTTCAACACGATTTAGAGCTTGTTTTTGGAAAAGTGTTTATTTCTGTATTTCAATGTTGCAACTTGCTGAAAACTGTCCACAGTGTTTCTATCATCCTGATTAAACAGTACTGAAATAAAATTAACTTACAGAGTGCATCAGTCATGATTTAGAGCTTGTTTATGGAAAAGTGTGTATTTCTGTATTTCAACATGATTTGGAGCTTGTTTATGGAAAAGTGTGTATTTCTGTATTTCAACATGATTTGGAGCTTGTTTTTGAAAAGTGCCTATTTCTGTTTTTCAACACGATTTAGAGCTTGTTTTTGGAAAAGTGTTTATTTCTGTATTTCAATGTTGCAACTTGCTGAAAACTGTCCACATTGTTCCTATCATCCTGATTAAACAGTACTGAAATAAAATTAACTTACAGAGTGCATCAGTCATGATTTAGAGCTTGTTTATGGAAAAGTGTGTATTTCTGTATTTCAACATGATTTGGAGCTTGTTTTTGAAAAGTGCATATTTCTGTATTTCAACATGATTTGGAGATTGTTTTTGAAAAGTGTTTATTTCTTTTTTTCAACATGATTTAGAGCTTGTTTTTGAAAAAGTGTTTATTTCTGTATTCCAATGTTGCAACTTGCTGAAAACTGTCCACAGTGCTCCTGTCATCCTGATTAAACAGTACAGAAATAAAATTAACTTACAGAGTGCATCAGTCATGATTTAGAGCTTGTTTATGGAAAAGTGTGTATTTCTGTATTTCAACATGATTTGGAGCTTGTTTTTGAAAAGTGCTTATTTCTGTATTTCAACATGATTTGGAGCTTGTTTTTGAAAAGTGTTTATTTCTGTTTTTCAACATGATTTAGAGCTTGTTTTTGGAAAAGTGTTTATTTCTGTATTCCAATGTTGCAACTTGCTGAAAACTGTACACAGTGTTCCTATCATCCTGATTAAACTGTACTGAAATAAAATGAACTTACAGAGTGCATCAGTCATGATTTAGAGCTTGTTTATGGAAAAGTGTTAATTTCTGTATTTCAACATGATTTGGAGCTTGTTTATGGAAAAGTGTGTATTTCTGTATTCCAATGTTGCAACTTGCTGAAAACTGTCCACAGTGTTCCTATCATCCTGATTAAACAGTACTGAAATAAAATTAACTTACAGAGTGCATCAGTCATGATTTAGAGCTTGTTTATGGAAAAGTGTGTATTTCTGTATTTCAACATGATTTGGAGCTTGTTTTTGAAAAGTGCTTATTTCTGTTTTTCAACACGATTTAGAGTTTGTTTTTGGAAAAGTGTTTATTTCTGCATTTCAATGTTGCAACTTGCTGAAAACTGTCCACAGTGTTTCTATCATCCTGATTAAACAGTACTGAAATAAAATTAACTTACAGAGTGCATCAGTCATGATTTAGAGCTTGTTTATGGAAAAGTGTGTATTTCTGTATTTCAACATGATATGGAGCTTGTTTTTGAAAAGTGCTTATTTCTGTATTTCAACATGATTTGGAGCTTGTTTTTGAAAAGTGTTTATTTCTGTTTTTCAACATGATTTAGAGCTTGTTTTTGGAAAAGTGTTTATTTCTGTATTCCAATGTTGCAACTTGCTGAAAACTGTACACAGTGTTCCTATCATCCTGATTAAACTGTACTGAAATAAAATGAACTTACAGAGTGCATCAGTCATGATTTAGAGCTTGTTTATGGAAAAGTGTTTATTTCTGTATTTCAACATGATTTGGAGCTTGTTTATGGAAAAGTGTGTATTTCTGTAATTCAACATGATTTGGAGCTTGTTTTTGAAAAGTGCCTATTTCTGTTTTTCAACATGATTTAGAGCTTGTTTTTGGAAAAGTGTTTATTTCTGTATTCCAATGTTGCAACTTGCTGAAAACTGTACACAGTGTTCCTATCATCCTGATTAAACTGTACTGAAATAAAATGAACTTACAGAGTGCATCAGTCATGATTTAGAGCTTGTTTATGGAAAAGTGTTAATTTCTGTATTTCAACATGATTTGGAGCTTGTTTATGGAAAAGTGTGTATTTCTGTATTTCAACATGATTTGGAGCTTGTTTTTGAAAAGTGCCTATTTCTGTTTTTCAACATGATTTAGAGCTTGTTTTTGGAAAAGTGTTTATTTCTGTATTCCAATGTTGCAACTTGCTGAAAACTGTCCACAGTGTTCCTATCATCCTGATTAAACAGTACTGAAATAAAATTAACTTACAGAGTGCATCAGTCATGATTTAGAGCTTGTTTATGGAAAAGTGTGTATTTCTGTATTTCAACATGATTTGGAGCTTGTTTTTGAAAAGTGCTTATTTCTGTTTTTCAACACGATTTAGAGCTTGTTTTTGGAAAAGTGTTTATTTCTGCATTTCAATGTTGCAACTTGCTGAAAACTGTCCACAGTGTTTCTATCATCCTGATTAAACAGTACTGAAATAAAATTAACTTACAGAGTGCATCAGTCATGATTTAGAGCTTGTTTATGGAAAAGTGTGTATTTCTGTATTTCAACATGATATGGAGCTTGTTTTTGAAAAGTGCTTATTTCTGTATTTCAACATGATTTGGAGCTTGTTTTTGAAAAGTGTTTATTTCTGTTTTTCAACATGATTTAGAGCTTGTTTTTGGAAAAGTGTTTATTTCTGTATTCCAATGTTGCAACTTGCTGAAAACTGTACACAGTGTTCCTATCATCCTGATTAAACTGTACTGAAATAAAATGAACTTACAGAGTGCATCAGTCATGATTTAGAGCTTGTTTATGGAAAAGTGTTTATTTCTGTATTTCAACATGATTTGGAGCTTGTTTATGGAAAAGTGTGTATTTCTGTATTTCAACATGATTTGGAGCTTGTTTTTGAAAAGTGTTTATTTCTGTTTTTCAACATGATTTAGAGCTTGTTTTTGGAAAAGTGTTTATTTCTGTATTCCAATGTTGCAACTTGCTGAAAACTGTACACAGTGTTCCTATCATCCTGATTAAACTGTACTGAAAGAAAATGAACTTACAGAGTGCATCAGTCATGATTTAGAGCTTGTTTATGGAAAAGTGTTTATTTCTGTATTTCAACATGATTTGGAGCTTGTTTATGGAAAAGTGTGTATTTCTGTAATTCAACATGATTTGGAGCTTGTTTTTGAAAAGTGCCTATTTCTGTTTTTCAACATGATTTAGAGCTTGTTTTTGGAAAAGTGTTTATTTCTGTAATCCAATGTTGCAACTTGCTGAAAACTGTCCACAGTGTTCCTATCATCCTGATTAAACAGTACTGAAATAAAATTAACTTACAGAGTGCATCAGTCATGATTTAGAGCTTGTTTATGGAAAAGTGTGTATTTCTGTATTTCAACATGATTTGGAGCTTGTTTTTGAAAAGTGTTTATTTCTGTTTTTCAACATGATTTGGAGCTTGTTTATGGAAAAGTGTGTATTTCTGTATTTCAACATGATTTGGAGCTTGTTTTTGAAAAGTGCTTATTTCTGTATTTCAACATGATTTGGAGCTTGTTTTTGAAAAGTGTTTATTTCTGTTTTTCAACATGATTTAGAGCTTGTTTTTGGAAAAGTGATTATTTCTGCATTTCAATGTTGCAACTTGCTGAAAACTGTCCACAGTGTTCCTATCATCCTGATTAAACAGTACTGAAATAAAATTAACTTACAGAGTGCATCAGTCATGATTTAGAGCTTGTTTATGGAAAAGTGTGTATTTCAGTATTTCAACATGATTTGGAGCTTGTTTATGGAAAAGTGTGTATTTCTGTATTTCAACATGATTTGGAGCTTGTTTTTGAAAAGTGCCTATTTCTGTTTTTCAACACGATTTAGATCTTGTTTTTGGAAAAGTGTTTAATTCTGTATTTCAATGTTGCAACTTGCTGAAAACTGTCCACATTGTTCCTATCATCCTGATTAAACAGTACTGAAATAAAATTAACTTACAGAGTGCATCAAACATGATTTAGGGCTTGTTTATGGAAAAGTGTGTATTTCTGTATTTCAACATGATTTGGAGCTTGTTTTTGAAAAGTGCTTATTTCTGTTTTTCAACACGATTTAGAGCTTGTTTTTGGAAAAGTGTTTATTTCTGCATTTCAATGTTGCAACTTGCTGAAAACTGTCCACAGTGTTTCTATCATCCTGATTAAACAGTACTGAAATAAAATTAACTTACAGAGTGCATCAGTCATGATTTAGAGCTTGTTTATGGAAAAGTGTGTATTTCTGTATTTCAACATGATTTGGAGCTTGTTTTTGAAAAGTGTTTATTTCTGTTTTTCAACATGATTTAGAGCTTGTTTTTGGAAAAGTGTTTATTTCTGTATTCCAATGTTGCAACTTGCTGAAAACTGTACACAGTGTTCCTATCATCCTGATTAAACTGTACTGAAATAAAATGAACTTACAGAGTGCATCAGTCATGATTTAGAGCTTGTTTATGGAAAAGTGTGTATTTCTGTATTTCAACATGATTTGGAGCTTGTTTTTGAAAAGTGCTTATTTCTGTATTTCAACATGATTTGGAGCTTGTTTTTGAAAAGTGTTTATTTCTGTTTTTCAACATGATTTAGAGCTTGTTTTTGGAAAAGTGATTATTTCTGCATTTCAATGTTGCAACTTGCTGAAAACTGTCCACAGTGTTCCTATCATCCTGATTAAACAGTACTGAAATAAAATTAACTTACAGAGTGCATCAGTCATGATTTAGAGCTTGTTTATGGAAAAGTGTGTATTTCAGTATTTCAACATGATTTGGAGCTTGTTTATGGAAAAGTGTGTATTTCTGTATTTCAACATGATTTGGAGCTTGTTTTTGAAAAGTGCCTATTTCTGTTTTTCAACACGATTTAGATCTTGTTTTTGGAAAAGTGTTTAATTCTGTATTTCAATGTTGCAACTTGCTGAAAACTGTCCACATTGTTCCTATCATCCTGATTAAACAGTACTGAAATAAAATTAACTTACAGAGTGCATCAAACATGATTTAGGGCTTGTTTATGGAAAAGTGTGTATTTCTGTATTTCAACATGATTTGGAGCTTGTTTTTGAAAAGTGCTTATTTCTGTATTTCAACATGATTTAGAGCTTGTTTTTGAAAAGTGCTTATTTCTGTATTTCAACATGATTTGGAGCTTGTTTTTGAAAAGTGCTTATTTCTGTATTTCAACATGATTTGGAGCTTGTTTTTGAAAAGTGTTTATTTCTGTTTTTCAACATGATTTAGAGCTTGTTTTTGGAAAAGTGTTTATTTCTGTATTCCAATGTTGCAACTTGCTGAAAACTGTACACAGTGTTCCTATCATCCTGATTAAACTGTACTGAAATAAAATGAACTTACAGAGTGCATCAGTCATGATTTAGAGCTTGTTTATGGAAAAGTGTGTATTTCTGTATTTCAACATGATTTGGAGCTTGTTTTTGAAAAGTGCTTATTTCTGTATTTCAACATGATTTGGAGCTTGTTTTTGAAAAGTGTTTATTTCTGTTTTTCAACATGATTTAGAGCTTGTTTTTGGAAAAGTGTTTATTTCTGTATTCCAATGTTGCAACTTGCTGAAAACTGTCCACAGTGTTCCTATCATCCTGATTAAACAGTACTGAAATAAAATTAACTTACAGAGTGCATCAGTCATGATTTAGAGCTTGTTTATGGAAAAGTGTGTATTTCTGTATTTCAACATGATTTGGAGCTTGTTTTTGAAAAGTGCTTATTTCTGTTTTTCAACACGATTTAGAGCTTGTTTTTGGAAAAGTGTTTATTTCTGCATTTCAATGTTGCAACTTGCTGAAAACTGTCCACAGTGTTTCTATCATCCTGATTAAACAGTACTGAAATAAAATTAACTTACAGAGTGCATCAGTCATGATTTAGAGCTTGTTTATGGAAAAGTGTGTATTTCAGTATTTCAACATGATTTGGAGCTTGTTTATGGAAAAGTGTGTATTTCTGTATTTCAACATGATTTGGAGCTTGTTTTTGAAAAGTGCCTATTTCTGTTTTTCAACACGATTTAGAGCTTGTTTTTGGAAAAGTGTTTATTTCTGTATTCCAATGTTGCAACTTGCTGAAAACTGTCCACAGTGCTCCTATCATCCTGATTAAACAGTACTGAAATAAAATGAACTTACAGAGTGCATCAGTCATGATTTAGAGCTTGTTTATTTAAAAGTGTGTATTTCTGTATTTCAACATGATTTGGAGCTTGTTTATGGAAAAGTGTGCATTTCTGTATTTCAACATGATTTGGAGCTTGTTTTTGAAAAGTGCCTATTTCTGTTTTTCAACATGATTTAGAGCTTGTTTTTGAAAAAGTGTTTATTTCTGTATTCCAATGTTGCAACTTGCTGAAAACTGTCCACAGTGCTCCTATCATCCTGATTAAACAGTACTGAAATAAAATTAACTTACAGAGTGCATCAGTCATGATTTAGAGCTTGTTTATGGAAAAGTGTGTATTTCTGTATTTCAACATGATTTGGAGCTTGTTTTTGAAAAGTTTTTATTTCTGTTTTTCAACATGATTTGGAGCTTGTTTATGGAAAAGTGTGTATTTCTGTATTTCAACATGATTTGGAGCTTGTTTTTGAAAAGTGCTTATTTCTGTATTTCAACATGATTTGGAGCTTGTTTTTGAAAAGTGTTTATTTCTGTTTTTCAACATGATTTAGAGCTTGTTTTTGGAAAAGTGATTATTTCTGCATTTCAATGTTGCAACTTGCTGAAAACTGTCCACAGTGTTCCTATCATCCTGATTAAACAGTACTGAAATAAAATTAACTTACAGAGTGCATCAGTCATGATTTAGAGCTTGTTTATGGAAAAGTGTGTATTTCAGTATTTCAACATGATTTGGAGCTTGTTTATGGAAAAGTGTGTATTTCTGTATTTCAACATGATTTGGAGCTTGTTTTTGAAAAGTGCCTATTTCTGTTTTTCAACACGATTTAGATCTTGTTTTTGGAAAAGTGTTTAATTCTGTATTTCAATGTTGCAACTTGCTGAAAACTGTCCACATTGTTCCTATCATCCTGATTAAACAGTAATGAAATAAAATTAACTTACAGAGTGCATCAAACATGATTTAGGGCTTGTTTATGGAAAAGTGTGTATTTCTGTATTTCAACATGATTTGGAGCTTGTTTTTGAAAAGTGCTTATTTCTGTATTTCAACATGATTTAGAGCTTGTTTTTGAAAAGTGCTTATTTCTGTATTTCAACATGATTTGGAGCTTGTTTTTGAAAAGTGCTTATTTCTGTATTTCAACATGATTTGGAGCTTGTTTTTGAAAAGTGTTTATTTCTGTTTTTCAAAATGATTTAGAGCTTGTTTTTGGAAAAGTGTTTATTTCTGTATTCCAATGTTGCAACTTGCTGAAAACTGTACACATTGTTCCTATCATCCTGATTAAACAGTACTGAAATAAAATTAACTTACAGAGTGCATCAAACATGATTTAGGGCTTGTTTATGGAAAAGTGTGTATTTCTGTATTTCAACATGATTTGGAGCTTGTTTTTGAAAAGTGCTTATTTCTGTTTTTCAACACGATTTAGAGCTTGTTTTTGGAAAAGTGTTTATTTCTGCATTTCAATGTTGCAACTTGCTGAAAACTGTCCACAGTGTTTCTATCATCCTGATTAAACAGTACTGAAATAAAATTAACTTACAGAGTGCATCAGTCATGATTTAGAGCTTGTTTATGGAAAAGTGTGTATTTCTGTATTTCAACATGATTTGGAGCTTGTTTTTGAAAAGTGCTTATTTCTGTATTTCAACATGATTTGGAGCTTGTTTTTGAAAAGTGTTTATTTCTGTTTTTCAACATGATTTAGAGCTTGTTTTTGGAAAAGTGATTATTTCTGCATTTCAATGTTGCAACTTGCTGAAAACTGTCCACAGTGTTCCTATCATCCTGATTAAACAGTACTGAAATAAAATTAACTTACAGAGTGCATCAGTCATGATTTAGAGCTTGTTTATGGAAAAGTGTGTATTTCTGTATTTCAACATGATTTGGAGCTTGTTTTTGAAAAGTGCTTATTTCTGTATTTCAACATGATTTAGAGCTTGTTTTTGAAAAGTGCTTATTTCTGTATTTCAACATGATTTGGAGCTTGTTTTTGAAAAGTGCTTATTTCTGTATTTCAACATGATTTGGAGCTTGTTTTTGAAAAGTGTTTATTTCTGTTTTTCAACATGATTTAGAGCTTGTTTTTGGAAAAGTGTTTATTTCTGTATTCCAATGTTGCAACTTGCTGAAAACTGTACACAGTGTTCCTATCATCCTGATTAAACTGTACTGAAATAAAATGAACTTACAGAGTGCATCAGTCATGATTTAGAGCTTGTTTATGGAAAAGTGTGTATTTCTGTATTTCAACATGATTTGGAGCTTGTTTTTGAAAAGTGCTTATTTCTGTATTTCAACATGATTTGGAGCTTGTTTTTGAAAAGTGTTTATTTCTGTTTTTCAACATGATTTAGAGCTTGTTTTTGGAAAAGTGTTTATTTCTGTATTCCAATGTTGCAACTTGCTGAAAACTGTCCACAGTGTTCCTATCATCCTGATTAAACAGTACTGAAATAAAATTAACTTACAGAGTGCATCAGTCATGATTTAGAGCTTGTTTATGGAAAAGTGTGTATTTCTGTATTTCAACATGATTTGGAGCTTGTTTTTGAAAAGTGCTTATTTCTGTATTTCAACATGATTTAGAGCTTGTTTTTGAAAAGTGCTTATTTCTGTATTTCAACATGATTTGGAGCTTGTTTTTGAAAAGTGCTTATTTCTGTATTTCAACATGATTTGGAGCTTGTTTTTGAAAAGTGTTTATTTCTGTTTTTCAACATGATTTAGAGCTTGTTTTGGGAAAAGTGTTTATTTCTGTATTCCAATGTTGCAACTTGCTGAAAACTGTACACAGTGTTCCTATCATCCTGATTAAACTGTACTGAAATAAAATGAACTTACAGAGTGCATCAGTCATGATTTAGAGCTTGTTTATGGAAAAGTGTGTATTTCTGTATTTCAACATGATTTGGAGCTTGTTTTTGAAAAGTGCTTATTTCTGTATTTCAACATGATTTGGAGCTTGTTTTTGAAAAGTGTTTATTTCTGTTTTTCAACATGATTTAGAGCTTGTTTTTGGAAAAGTGTTTATTTCTGTATTCCAATGTTGCAACTTGCTGAAAACTGTCCACAGTGTTCCTATCATCCTGATTAAACTGTACTGAAATAAAATGAACTTACAGAGTGCATCAGTCATGATTTAGAGCTTGTTTATGGAAAAGTGTGTATTTCTGTATTTCAACATGATTTGGAGCTTGTTTTTGAAAAGTGCTTATTTCTGTTTTTCAACACGATTTAGAGCTTGTTTTTGGAAAAGTGTTTATTTCTGCATTTCAATGTTGCAACTTGCTGAAAACTGTCCACAGTGTTTCTATCATCCTGATTAAACAGTACTGAAATAAAATTAACTTACAGAGTGCATCAGTCATGATTTAGAGCTTGTTTATGGAAAAGTGTGTGTTTCTGTATTTCAACATGATTTGGATCTTGTTTTTGAAAAGTGCATATTTCTGTATTTCAACATGATTTGGAGCTTGTTTTTGAAAAGTGTTTATTTCTGTTTTTCAACATGATTTAGAGCTTGTTTTTGGAAAAGTGTTTATTTCTGTATTCCAATGTTGCAACTTGCTGAAAACTGTACACAGTGTTCCTATCATCCTGATTAAACAGTACTGAAATAAAATGAACTTACAGAGTGCATCAGTCATGATTTAGAGCTTGTTTATTTAAAAGTGTGTATTTCTGTATTTCAACATGATTTGGAGCTTGTTTATGGAAAAGTGTGTATTTCTGTATTTCAACATGATTTGGAGCTTGTTTTTGAAAAGTGCCTATTTCTGTTTTTCAACATGATTTAGAGCTTGTTTTTGAAAAAGTGTTTATTTCTGTATTCCAATGTTGCAACTTGCTGAAAACTGTCCACAGTGCTCCTATCATCCTGATTAAACAGTACTGAAATAAAATGAACTTACAGAGTGCATCAGTCATGATTTAGAGCTTGTTTATGGAAAAGTGTGTATTTCTGTATTTCAACATGATATGGAGCTTGTTTTTGAAAAGTGCTTATTTCTGTATTTCAACATGATTTGGAGCTTGTTTTTGAAAAGTGTTTATTTCTGTTTTTCAACATGATTTAGAGCTTGTTTTTGGAAAAGTGTTTATTTCTGTATTCCAATGTTGCAACTTGCTGAAAACTGTCCACAGTGTTCCTATCATCCTGATTAAACAGTACTGAAATAAAATTAACTTACAGAGTGCATCAGTCATGATTTAGAGCTTGTTTATGGAAAAGTGTTTATTTCTGTATTTCAACATGATTTGGAGCTTGTTTATGGAAAAGTGTGTATTTCTGTAATTCAACATGATTTGGAGCTTGTTTTTGAAAAGTGCCTATTTCTGTTTTTCAACATGATTTAGAGCTTGTTTTTGGAAAAGTGTTTATTTCTGTAATCCAATGTTGCAACTTGCTGAAAACTGTCCACAGTGTTCCTATCATCCTGATTAAACAGTACTGAAATAAAATTAACTTACAGAGTGCATCAGTCATGATTTAGAGCTTGTTTATGGAAAAGTGTGTATTTCTGTATTTCAACATGATTTAGAGCTTGTTTTTGGAAAAGTGTTTATTTCTGTATTCCAATGTTGCAACTTGCTGAAAACTGTCCACAGTGTTCCTATCATCCTGATTAAACAGTACTGAAATAAAATTAACTTACAGAGTGCATCAGTCATGATTTAGAGCTTGTTTATGGAAAAGTGTGTATTTCTGTATTTCAACATGATTTGGAGCTTGTTTTTGAAAAGTGCTTATTTCTGTATTTCAACATGATTTAGAGCTTGTTTTTGAAAAGTGCTTATTTCTGTATTTCAACATGATTTGGAGCTTGTTTTTGAAAAGTGCTTATTTCTGTATTTCAACATGATTTGGAGCTTGTTTTTGAAAAGTGTTTATTTCTGTTTTTCAACATGATTTAGAGCTTGTTTTGGGAAAAGTGTTTATTTCTGTATTCCAATGTTGCAACTTGCTGAAAACTGTACACAGTGTTCCTATCATCCTGATTAAACTGTACTGAAATAAAATGAACTTACAGAGTGCATCAGTCATGATTTAGAGCTTGTTTATGGAAAAGTGTGTATTTCTGTATTTCAACATGATTTGGAGCTTGTTTTTGAAAAGTGCTTATTTCTGTATTTCAACATGATTTGGAGCTTGTTTTTGAAAAGTGTTTATTTCTGTTTTTCAACATGATTTAGAGCTTGTTTTTGGAAAAGTGTTTATTTCTGTATTCCAATGTTGCAACTTGCTGAAAACTGTCCACAGTGTTCCTATCATCCTGATTAAACTGTACTGAAATAAAATGAACTTACAGAGTGCATCAGTCATGATTTAGAGCTTGTTTATGGAAAAGTGTGTATTTCTGTATTTCAACATGATTTGGAGCTTGTTTTTGAAAAGTGCTTATTTCTGTTTTTCAACACGATTTAGAGCTTGTTTTTGGAAAAGTGTTTATTTCTGCATTTCAATGTTGCAACTTGCTGAAAACTGTCCACAGTGTTTCTATCATCCTGATTAAACAGTACTGAAATAAAATTAACTTACAGAGTGCATCAGTCATGATTTAGAGCTTGTTTATGGAAAAGTGTGTATTTCAGTATTTCAACATGATTTGGAGCTTGTTTATGGAAAAGTGTGTATTTCTGTATTTCAACATGATTTGGAGCTTGTTTTTGAAAAGTGCCTATTTCTGTTTTTCAACACGATTTAGAGCTTGTTTTTGGAAAAGTGTTTATTTCTGTATTCCAATGTTGCAACTTGCTGAAAACTGTCCACAGTGTTTCTATCATCCTGATTAAACAGTACTGAAATAAAATTAACTTACAGAGTGCATCAGTCATGATTTAGAGCTTGTTTATGGAAAAGTGTGTGTTTCTGTATTTCAACATGATTTGGATCTTGTTTTTGAAAAGTGCATATTTCTGTATTTCAACATGATTTGGAGCTTGTTTTTGAAAAGTGTTTATTTCTGTTTTTCAACATGATTTAGAGCTTGTTTTTGGAAAAGTGTTTATTTCTGTATTCCAATGTTGCAACTTGCTGAAAACTGTACACAGTGTTCCTATCATCCTGATTAAACAGTACTGAAATAAAATGAACTTACAGAGTGCATCAGTCATGATTTAGAGCTTGTTTATTTAAAAGTGTGTATTTCTGTATTTCAACATGATTTGGAGCTTGTTTATGGAAAAGTGTGTATTTCTGTATTTCAACATGATTTGGAGCTTGTTTTTGAAAAGTGCCTATTTCTGTTTTTCAACATGATTTAGAGCTTGTTTTTGAAAAAGTGTTTATTTCTGTATTCCAATGTTGCAACTTGCTGAAAACTGTCCACAGTGCTCCTATCATCCTGATTAAACAGTACTGAAATAAAATGAACTTACAGAGTGCATCAGTCATGATTTAGAGCTTGTTTATGGAAAAGTGTGTATTTCTGTATTTCAACATGATATGGAGCTTGTTTTTGAAAAGTGCTTATTTCTGTATTTCAACATGATTTGGAGCTTGTTTTTGAAAAGTGTTTATTTCTGTTTTTCAACATGATTTAGAGCTTGTTTTTGGAAAAGTGTTTATTTCTGTATTCCAATGTTGCAACTTGCTGAAAACTGTCCACAGTGTTCCTATCATCCTGATTAAACAGTACTGAAATAAAATTAACTTACAGAGTGCATCAGTCATGATTTAGAGCTTGTTTATGGAAAAGTGTTTATTTCTGTATTTCAACATGATTTGGAGCTTGTTTATGGAAAAGTGTGTATTTCTGTAATTCAACATGATTTGGAGCTTGTTTTTGAAAAGTGCCTATTTCTGTTTTTCAACATGATTTAGAGCTTGTTTTTGGAAAAGTGTTTATTTCTGTAATCCAATGTTGCAACTTGCTGAAAACTGTCCACAGTGTTCCTATCATTCTGATTAAACAGTACTGAAATAAAATTAACTTACAGAGTGCATCAGTCATGATTTAGAGCTTGTTTATGGAAAAGTGTGTATTTCTGTATTTCAACATGATTTGGAGCTTGTTTTTGAAAAGTGTTTATTTCTGTTTTTCAACATGATTTGGAGCTTGTTTATGGAAAAGTGTGTATTTCTGTATTTCAACATGATTTGGAGCTTGTTTTTGAAAAGTGCTTATTTCTGTATTTCAACATGATTTGGAGCTTGTTTTTGAAAAGTGTTTATTTCTGTTTTTCAACATGATTTAGAGCTTGTTTTTGGAAAAGTGATTATTTCTGCATTTCAATGTTGCAACTTGCTGAAAACTGTCCACAGTGTTCCTATCATCCTGATTAAACAGTACTGAAATAAAATTAACTTACAGAGTGCATCAGTCATGATTTAGAGCTTGTTTATGGAAAAGTGTGTATTTCAGTATTTCAACATGATTTGGAGCTTGTTTATGGAAAAGTGTGTATTTCTGTATTTCAACATGATTTGGAGCTTGTTTTTGAAAAGTGCCTATTTCTGTTTTTCAACACGATTTAGATCTTGTTTTTGGAAAAGTGTTTAATTCTGTATTTCAATGTTGCAACTTGCTGAAAACTGTCCACATTGTTCCTATCATCCTGATTAAACAGTACTGAAATAAAATTAACTTACAGAGTGCATCAAACATGATTTAGGGCTTGTTTATGGAAAAGTGTGTATTTCTGTATTTCAACATGATTTGGAGCTTGTTTTTGAAAAGTGCTTATTTCTGTATTTCAACATGATTTAGAGCTTGTTTTTGAAAAGTGCTTATTTCTGTATTTCAACATGATTTGGAGCTTGTTTTTGAAAAGTGCTTATTTCTGTATTTCAACATGATTTGGAGCTTGTTTTTGAAAAGTGCTTATTTCTGTTTTTCAACACGATTTAGAGCTTTTTTTGGAAAAGTGTTTATTTCTGCATTTCAATGTTGCAACTTGCTGAAAACTGTCCACAGTGTTTCTATCATCCTGATTAAACAGTACTGAAATAAAATTAACTTACAGAGTGCATCAGTCATGATTTAGAGCTTGTTTATGGAAAAGTGTGTGTTTCTGTATTTCAACATGATTTGGAGCTTGTTTTTGAAAAGTGCATATTTCTGTATTTCAACATGATTTGGAGCTTGTTTTTGAAAAGTGTTTATTTCTGTTTTTCAACATGATTTAGAGCTTGTTTTTGGAAAAGTGTTTATTTCTGTATTCCAATGTTGCAACTTGCTGAAATCTGTACACAGTGTTCCTATCATCCTGATTAAACTGTACTGAAATAAAATGAACTTACAGAGTGCATCAGTCATGATTTAGAGCTTGTTTATGGAAAAGTGTGTATTTCTGTATTTCAACATGATTTGGAGCTTGTTTTTGAAAAGTGCTTATTTCTGTATTTCAACATGATTTGGAGCTTGTTTTTGAAAAGTGTTTATTTCTGTTTTTCAACATGATTTAGAGCTTGTTTTTGGAAAAGTGATTATTTCTGCATTTCAATGTTGCAACTTGCTGAAAACTGTCCACAGTGTTCCTATCATCCTGATTAAACAGTACTGAAATAAAATTAACTTACAGAGTGCATCTGTCATGATTTAGAGCTTGTTTATGGAAAAGTGTTTATTTCTGTATTTCAACATGATTTGGAGCTTGTTTATGGAAAAGTGTGTATTTCTGTAATTCAACATGATTTGGAGCTTGTTTTTGAAAAGTGCCTATTTATGTTTTTCAACATGATTTAGAGCTTGTTTTTGGAAAAGTGTTTATTTCTGTAATCCAATGTTGCAACTTGCTGAAAACTGTCCACAGTGTTCCTATCATCCTGATTAAACAGTACTGAAATAAAATTAACTTACAGAGTGCATCAGTCATGATTTAGAGCTTGTTTATGGAAAAGTGTGTATTTCTGTATTTCAACATGATTTGGAGCTTGTTTTTGAAAAGTGTTTATTTCTGTTTTTCAACATGATTTGGAGCTTGTTTATGGAAAAGTGTGTATTTCTGTATTTCAACATGATTTGGAGCTTGTTTTTGAAAAGTGCTTATTTCTGTATTTCAACATGATTTGGAGCTTGTTTTTGAAAAGTGTTTATTTCTGTTTTTCAACATGATTTAGAGCTTGTTTTTGGAAAAGTGATTATTTCTGCATTTCAATGTTGCAACTTGCTGAAAACTGTCCACAGTGTTCCTATCATCCTGATTAAACAGTACTGAAATAAAATTAACTTACAGAGTGCATCAGTCATGATTTAGAGCTTGTTTATGGAAAAGTGTGTATTTCAGTATTTCAACATGATTTGGAGCTTGTTTATGGAAAAGTGTGTATTTCTGTATTTCAACATGATTTGGAGCTTGTTTTTGAAAAGTGCTTATTTCTGTTTTTCAACACGATTTAGAGCTTTTTTTGGAAAAGTGTTTATTTCTGCATTTCAATGTTGCAACTTGCTGAAAACTGTCCACAGTGTTCCTATCATCCTGATTAAACAGTACTGAAATAAAATTAACTTACAGAGTGCATCAAACATGATTTAGGGCTTGTTTATGGAAAAGTGTGTATTTCTGTATTTCAACATGATTTGGAGCTTGTTTTTGAAAAGTGCTTATTTCTGTTTTTCAACACGATTTAGAGCTTGTTTTTGGAAAAGTGTTTATTTCTGCATTTCAATGTTGCAACTTGCTGAAAACTGTCCACAGTGTTTCTATCATCCTGATTAAACAGTACTGAAATAAAATTAACTTACAGAGTGCATCAGTCATGATTTAGAGCTTGTTTATGGAAAAGTGTGTATTTCTGTATTTCAACATGATTTGGAGCTTGTTATTGAAAAGTGCTTATTTCTGTATTTCAACATGATTTGGAGCTTGTTTTTGAAAAGTGTTTATTTCTGTTTTTCAACATGATTTAGAGCTTGTTTTTGGAAAAGTGATTATTTCTGCATTTCAATGTTGCAACTTGCTGAAAACTGTCCACAGTGTTCCTATCATCCTGATTAAACAGTACTGAAATAAAATTAACTTACAGAGTGCATCAGTCATGATTTAGAGCTTGTTTATGGAAAAGTGTGTATTTCAGTATTTCAACATGATTTGGAGCTTGTTTATGGAAAAGTGTGTATTTCTGTATTTCAACATGATTTGGAGCTTGTTTTTGAAAAGTGCCTATTTCTGTTTTTCAACACGATTTAGATCTTGTTTTTGGAAAAGTGTTTAATTCTGTATTTCAATGTTGCAACTTGCTGAAAACTGTCCACATTGTTCCTATCATCCTGATTAAACAGTACTGAAATAAAATTAACTTACAGAGTGCATCAAACATGATTTAGGGCTTGTTTATGGAAAAGTGTGTATTTCTGTATTTCAACATGATTTGGAGCTTGTTTTTGAAAAGTGCTTATTTCTGTTTTTCAACACGATTTAGAGCTTGTTTTTGGAAAAGTGTTTATTTCTGCATTTCAATGTTGCAACTTGCTGAAAACTGTCCACAGTGTTTCTATCATCCTGATTAAACAGTACTGAAATAAAATTAACTTACAGAGTGCATCAGTCATGATTTAGAGCTTGTTTATGGAAAAGTGTGTGTTTCTGTATTTCAACATGATTTGGAGCTTGTTTTTGAAAAGTGCATATTTCTGTATTTCAACATGATTTGGAGCTTGTTTTTGAAAAGTGTTTATTTCTGTTTTTCAACATGATTTAGAGCTTGTTTTTGGAAAAGTGTTTATTTCTGTATTCCAATGTTGCAACTTGCTGAAAACTGTACACAGTGTTCCTATCATCCTGATTAAACTGTACTGAAATAAAATGAACTTACAGAGTGCATCAGTCATGATTTAGAGCTTGTTTATGGAAAAGTGTGTATTTCTGTATTTCAACATGATTTGGAGCTTGTTTTTGAAAAGTGCTTATTTCTGTATTTCAACATGATTTGGAGCTTGTTTTTGAAAAGTGTTTATTTCTGTTTTTCAACATGATTTAGAGCTTGTTTTTGGAAAAGTGATTATTTCTGCATTTCAATGTTGCAACTTGCTGAAAACTGTCCACAGTGTTCCTATCATCCTGATTAAACAGTACTGAAATAAAATTAACTTACAGAGTGCATCAGTCATGATTTAGAGCTTGTTTATGGAAAAGTGTTTATTTCTGTATTTCAACATGATTTGGAGCTTGTTTATGGAAAAGTGTGTATTTCTGTAATTCAACATGATTTGGAGCTTGTTTTTGAAAAGTGCCTATTTATGTTTTTCAACATGATTTAGAGCTTGTTTTTGGAAAAGTGTTTATTTCTGTAATCCAATGTTGCAACTTGCTGAAAACTGTCCACAGTGTTCCTATCATCCTGATTAAACAGTACTGAAATAAAATTAACTTACAGAGTGCATCAGTCATGATTTAGAGCTTGTTTATGGAAAAGTGTGTATTTCTGTATTTCAACATGATTTGGAGCTTGTTTTTGAAAAGTGTTTATTTCTGTTTTTCAACATGATTTGGAGCTTGTTTATGGAAAAGTGTGTATTTCTGTATTTCAACATGATTTGGAGCTTGTTTTTGAAAAGTGCTTATTTCTGTATTTCAACATGATTTGGAGCTTGTTTTTGAAAAGTGTTTATTTCTGTTTTTCAACATGATTTAGAGCTTGTTTTTGGAAAAGTGATTATTTCTGCATTTCAATGTTGCAACTTGCTGAAAACTGTCCACAGTGTTCCTATCATCCTGATTAAACAGTACTGAAATAAAATTAACTTACAGAGTGCATCAGTCATGATTTAGAGCTTGTTTATGGAAAAGTGTGTATTTCAGTATTTCAACATGATTTGGAGCTTGTTTATGGAAAAGTGTGTATTTCTGTATTTCAACATGATTTGGAGCTTGTTTTTGAAAAGTGCTTATTTCTGTTTTTCAACACGATTTAGAGCTTTTTTTGGAAAAGTGTTTATTTCTGCATTTCAATGTTGCAACTTGCTGAAAACTGTCCACAGTGTTCCTATCATCCTGATTAAACAGTACTGAAATAAAATTGACTTACAGAGTGCATCAAACATGATTTAGGGCTTGTTTATGGAAAAGTGTGTATTTCTGTATTTCAACATGATTTGGAGCTTGTTTTTGAAAAGTGCTTATTTCTGTTTTTCAACACGATTTAGAGCTTGTTTTTGGAAAAGTGTTTATTTCTGCATTTCAATGTTGCAACTTGCTGAAAACTGTCCACAGTGTTTCTATCATCCTGATTAAACAGTACTGAAATAAAATTAACTTACAGAGTGCATCAGTCATGATTTAGAGCTTGTTTATGGAAAAGTGTGTATTTCTGTATTTCAACATGATTTGGAGCTTGTTTTTGAAAAGTGCTTATTTCTGTATTTCAACATGATTTGGAGCTTGTTTTTGAAAAGTGTTTATTTCTGTTTTTCAACATGATTTAGAGCTTGTTTTTGGAAAAGTGCATATTTCTGTATTCCAATGTTGCAACTTGCTGAAAACTGCCCACAGTGTTCCTATCATCCTGATTAAACAGTACTGAAATAAAATTAACTTACAGAGTGCATCAGTCATGATTTAGAGCTTGTTTATGGAAAAGTGTGTATTTCTGTATTTCAACATGATTTGGAGCTTGTTTTTGAAAAGTGCTTATTTCTGTATTTCAACATGATTTGGAGCTTGTTTTTGAAAAGTGTTTATTTCTGTTTTTCAACATGATTTAGAGCTTGTTTTTGGAAAAGTGTTTATTTCTGTATTCCAATGTTGCAACTTGCTGAAAACTGTCCACAGTGCTCCTATCATCCTGATTAAACAGTACTGAAATAAAATTAACTTACAGAGTGCATCAGTCATGATTTAGAGCTTGTTTATGGAAAAGTGTGTATTTCTGTATTTCAACATGATTTGGAGCTTGTTTTTGAAAAGTGCTTATTTCTGTATTTCAACATGATTTGGAGCTTGTTTTTGAAAAGTGTTTATTTCTGTTTTTCAACATGATTTAGAGCTTGTTTTTGGAAAAGTGATTATTTCTGCATTTCAATGTTGCAACTTGCTGAAAACTGTCCACAGTGTTCCTATCATCCTGATTAAACAGTACTGAAATAAAATTAACTTACAGAGTGCATCAGTCATGATTTAGAGCTTGTTTATGGAAAAGTGTTTATTTCTGTATTTCAACATGATTTGGAGCTTGTTTATGGAAAAGTGTGTATTTCTGTAATTCAACATGATTTGGAGCTTGTTTTTGAAAAGTGCCTATTTCTGTTTTTCAACATGATTTAGAGCTTGTTTTTGGAAAAGTGTTTATTTCTGTAATCCAATGTTGCAACTTGCTGAAAACTGTCCACAGTGTTCCTATCATCCTGATTAAACAGTACTGAAATAAAATTAACTTACAGAGTGCATCAGTCATGATTTAGAGCTTGTTTATGGAAAAGTGTGTATTTCTGTATTTCAACATGATTTGGAGCTTGTTTTTGAAAAGTGTTTATTTCTGTTTTTCAACATGATTTGGAGCTTGTTTATGGAAAAGTGTGTATTTCTGTATTTCAACATGATTTGGAGCTTGTTTTTGAAAAGTGCTTATTTCTGTATTTCAACATGATTTGGAGCTTGTTTTTGAAAAGTGTTTATTTCTGTTTTTCAACATGATTTAGAGCTTGTTTTTGGAAAAGTGATTATTTCTGCATTTCAATGTTGCAACTTGCTGAAAACTGTCCACAGTGTTCCTATCATCCTGATTAAACAGTACTGAAATAAAATTAACTTACAGAGTGCATCAGTCATGATTTAGAGCTTGTTTATGGAAAAGTGTGTATTTCAGTATTTCAACATGATTTGGAGCTTGTTTATGGAAAAGTGTGTATTTCTGTATTTCAACATGATTTGGAGCTTGTTTTTGAAAAGTGCTTATTTCTGTTTTTCAACACGATTTAGAGCTTTTTTTGGAAAAGTGTTTATTTCTGCATTTCAATGTTGCAACTTGCTGAAAACTGTCCACAGTGTTTCTATCATCCTGATTAAACAGTACTGAAATAAAATTAACTTACAGAGTGCATCAGTCATGATTTAGAGCTTGTTTATGGAAAAGTGTGTGTTTCTGTATTTCAACATGATTTGGAGCTTGTTTTTGAAAAGTGCATATTTCTGTATTTCAACATGATTTGGAGCTTGTTTTTGAAAAGTGTTTATTTCTGTTTTTCAACATGATTTAGAGCTTGTTTTTGGAAAAGTGTTTATTTCTGTATTCCAATGTTGCAACTTGCTGAAAACTGTACACAGTGTTCCTATCATCCTGATTAAACTGTACTGAAATAAAATGAACTTACAGAGTGCATCAGTCATGATTTAGAGCTTGTTTTTGGAAAAGTGTGTATTTCTGTATTTCAACATGATTTGGAGCTTGTTTTTGAAAAGTGCTTATTTCTGTATTTCAACATGATTTGGAGCTTGTTTTTGAAAAGTGTTTATTTCTGTTTTTCAACATGATTTAGAGCTTGTTTTTGGAAAAGTGATTATTTCTGCATTTCAATGTTGCAACTTGCTGAAAACTGTCCACAGTGTTCCTATCATCCTGATTAAACAGTACTGAAATAAAATTAACTTACAGAGTGCATCAGTCATGATTTAGAGCTTGTTTATGGAAAAGTGTGTATTTCAGTATTTCAACATGATTTGGAGCTTGTTTATGGAAAAGTGTGTATTTCTGTATTTCAACATGATTTGGAGCTTGTTTTTGAAAAGTGCCTATTTCTGTTTTTCAACACGATTTAGATCTTGTTTTTGGAAAAGTGTTTAATTCTGTATTTCAATGTTGCAACTTGCTGAAAACTGTCCACATTGTTCCTATCATCCTGATTAAACAGTACTGAAATAAAATTAACTTACAGAGTGCATCAAACATGATTTAGGGCTTGTTTATGGAAAAGTGTGTATTTCTGTATTTCAACATGATTTGGAGCTTGTTTTTGAAAAGTGCTTATTTCTGTTTTTCAACACGATTTAGAGCTTGTTTTTGGAAAAGTGTTTATTTCTGCATTTCAATGTTGCAACTTGCTGAAAACTGTCCACAGTGTTTCTATCATCCTGATTAAACAGTACTGAAATAAAATTAACTTACAGAGTGCATCAGTCATGATTTAGAGCTTGTTTATGGAAAAGTGTGTATTTCTGTATTTCAACATGATTTGGAGCTTGTTTTTGAAAAGTGCATATTTCTGTATTTCAACATGATTTGGAGCTTGTTTTTGAAAAGTGTTTATTTCTGTTTTTCAACATGATTTAGAGCTTGTTTTTGGAAAAGTGTTTATTTCTGTATTCCAATGTTGCAACTTGCTGAAAACTGTACACAGTGTTCCTATCATCCTGATTAAACTGTACTGAAATAAAATGAACTTACAGAGTGCATCAGTCATGATTTAGAGCTTGTTTATGGAAAAGTGTGTATTTCTGTATTTCAACATGATTTGGAGCTTGTTTTTGAAAAGTGCTTATTTCTGTATTTCAACATGATTTGGAGCTTGTTTTTGAAAAGTGCCTATTTCTGTTTTTCAACATGATTTAGAGCTTGTTTTTGGAAAAGTGATTATTTCTGCATTTCAATGTTGCAACTTGCTGAAAACTGTCCACAGTGTTCCTATCATCCTGATTAAACAGTACTGAAATAAAATTAACTTACAGAGTGCATCAGTCATGATTTAGAGCTTGTTTATGGAAAAGTGTGTATTTCAGTATTTCAACATGATTTGGAGCTTGTTTATGGAAAAGTGTGTATTTCTGTATTTCAACATGATTTGGAGCTTGTTTTTGAAAAATGCCTATTTCTGTTTTTCAACACGATTTAGATCTTGTTTTTGGAAAAGTGTTTAATTCTGTATTTCAATGTTGCAACTTGCTGAAAACTGTCCACATTGTTCCTATCATCCTGATTAAACAGTACTGAAATAAAATTAACTTACAGAGTGCATCAAACATGATTTAGGGCTTGTTTATGGAAAAGTGTGTATTTCTGTATTTCAACATGATTTGGAGCTTGTTTTTGAAAAGTGCTTATTTCTGTATTTCAACATGATTTAGAGCTTGTTTTTGAAAAGTGCTTATTTCTGTATTTCAACATGATTTGGAGCTTGTTTTTGAAAAGTGCTTATTTCTGTATTTCAACATGATTTGGAGCTTGTTTTTGAAAAGTGTTTATTTCTGTTTTTCAACATGATTTAGAGCTTGTTTTTGGAAAAGTGTTTATTTCTGTATTCCAATGTTGCAACTTGCTGAAAACTGTCCACAGTGTTCCTATCATCCTGATTAAACAGTACTGAAATAAAATTAACTTACAGAGTGCATCAGTCATGATTTAGAGCTTGTTTATGGAAAAGTGTGTATTTCTGTATTTCAACATGATTTGGAGCTTGTTTTTGAAAAGTGCTTATTTCTGTATTTCAACATGATTTGGAGCTTGTTTTTGAAAAGTGTTTATTTCTGTTTTTCAACATGATTTAGAGCTTGTTTTTGGAAAAGTGTTTATTTCTGTATTCCAATGTTGCAACTTGCTGAAAACTGTCCACAGTGTTCCTATCATCCTGATTAAACAGTACTGAAATAAAATTAACTTACAGAGTGCATCAGTCATGATTTAGAGCTTGTTTATGGAAAAGTGTGTATTTCTGTATTTCAACATGATTTGGAGCTTGTTTTTGAAAAGTGCTTATTTCTGTTTTTCAACACGATTTAGAGCTTGTTTTTGGAAAAGTGTTTATTTCTGCATTTCAATGTTGCAACTTGCTGAAAACTGTCCACAGTGTTTCTATCATCCTGATTAAACAGTACTGAAATAAAATTAACTTACAGAGTGCATCAGTCATGATTTAGAGCTTGTTTATGGAAAAGTGTGTATTTCAGTATTTCAACATGATTTGGAGCTTGTTTATGGAAAAGTGTGTATTTCTGTATTTCAACATGATTTGGAGCTTGTTTTTGAAAAGTGCGTATTTCTGTTTTTCAACACGATTTAGAGCTTGTTTTTGGAAAAGTGTTTATTTCTGCATTTCAATGTTGCAACTTGCTGAAAACTGTCCACAGTGTTCCTATCATCCTGATTAAACAGTACTGAAATAAAATGAACTTACAGAGTGCATCAGTCATGATTTAGAGCTTGTTTATGGAAAAGTGTGTATTTCTGTATTTCAACATGATTTGGAGCTTGTTTTTGAAAAGTGCATATTTCTTTATTTCAACATGATTTGGAGCTTGTTTTTGAAAAGTGTTTATTTCTGTTTTTCATCATGATTTAGAGCTTGTTTTTGGAAAAGTGTTTATTTCTGTATTCCAATGTTGCAACTTGCTGAAAACTGTCCACAGTGTTCCTATCATCCTGATTAAACAGTACTGAAATAAAATTAACTTACGGAGTGCATCAGTCATGATTTAGAGCTTGTTTATGGAAAAGTGTGTATTTCTGTATTTCAACATGATTTAGAGCTTGTTTTTGGAAAAGTGTTTATTTCTGTATTCCAATGTTGCAACTTGCTGAAAGCTGTCCACAGTGTTCCTATCATCCTGATTAAACAGTACTGAAATAAAATTAACTTACAGAGTGCATCAGTCATGATTTAGAGCTTGTTTATGGAAAAGTGTGTATTTCTGTATTTCAACATGATTTGGAGCTTGTTTTTGAAAAGTGCTTATTTCTGTATTTCAACATGATTTGGAGCTTGTTTTTGAAAAGTGTTTATTTCTGTTTTTCAACATGATTTAGAGCTTGTTTTTGGAAAAGTGTTTATTTCTCTATTCCAATGTTGCAACTTGCTGAAAACTGTCCACAGTGTTCCTATCATCCTGATTAAACAGTACTGAAATAAAATTAACTTACAGAGTGCATCAGTCATGATTTAGAGCTTGTTTATGGAAAAGTGTGTATTTCTGTATTTCAACATGATTTGGAGCTTGTTTTTGAAAAGTGCTTATTTCTGTATTCCAATGTTGCAACTTGCTGAAAGCTGTCCACAGTGTTCCTATCATCCTGATTAAACAGTACTGAAATAAAATTAACTTACAGAGTGCATCAGTCATGATTTAGAGCTTGTTTATGGAAAAGTGTGTATTTCTGTATTTCAACATGATTTGGAGCTTGTTTTTGAAAAGTGCTTATTTCTGTATTTCAACATGATTTGGAGCTTGTTTTTGAAAAGTGTTTATTTCTGTTTTTCAACATGATTTAGAGCTTGTTTTTGGAAAAGTGTTTATTTCTCTATTCCAATGTTGCAACTTGCTGAAAACTGTCCACAGTGTTCCTATCATCCTGATTAAACAGTACTGAAATAAAATTAACTTACAGAGTGCATCAGTCATGATTTAGAGCTTGTTTATGGAAAAGTGTGTATTTCTGTATTTCAACATGATTTGGAGCTTGTTTTTGAAAAGTGCTTATTTCTGTATTTCAACATGATTTGGAGCTTGTTTTTGAAAAGTGTTTATTTCTGTTTTTCAACATGATTTAGAGCTTGTTTTTGGAAAAGTGTTTATTTCTGTATTCCAATGTTGCAACTTGCTGAAAACAGTACACAGTGTTCCTATCATCCTGATTAAACTGTACTGAAATAAAATGAACTTACAGAGTTTATCAGTCATGATTTAGAGCTTGTTTATGGAAAAGTGTGTATTTCTGTATTTCAACATGATTTGGAGCTTGTTTTTGAAAACTGCTTATTTCTGTTTTTCAACACGATTTAGAGCTTGTTTTTGGAAAAGTGTTTATTTCTGCATTTCAATGTTGCAACTTGCTGAAAACTGTCCACAGTGTTTCTATCATCCTGATTAAACAGTACTGAAATAAAATTAACTTACAGAGTGCATCAGTCATGATTTAGAGCTTGTTTATGGAAAAGTGTGTATTTCTGTATTTCAACATGATTTGGAGCTTGTTTATGGAAAAGTGTGTATTTCTGTATTTCAACATGATTTGGAGCTTGTTTTTGAAAAGTGCCTATTTCTGTTTTTCAACACGATTTAGAGCTTGTTTTTGGAAAAGTGTTTATTTCTGTATTTCAATGTTGCAACTTGCTGAAAACTGTCCACATTGTTCCTATCATCCTGATTAAACAGTACTGAAATAAAATTAACTTACAGAGTGCATCAGTCATGATTTAGAGCTTGTTTATGGAAAAGTGTGTATTTCTGTATTTCAACATGATTTGGAGCTTGTTTTTGAAAAGTGCTTATTTCTGTATTTCAACATGATTTGGAGCTTGTTTTTGAAAAGTGCTTATTTCTGTATTTCAACATGATTTGGAGCTTGTTTTTGAAAAGTGTTTATTTCTGTTTTTCAACATGATTTAGAGCTTGTTTTTGAAAAAGTGTTTATTTCTGTATTCCAATGTTGCAACTTGCTGAAAACTGTACACAGTGTTCCTATCATCCTGATTAAACTGTACTGAAATAAAATGAACTTACAGAGTGCATCAGTCATGATTTAGAGCTTGTTTATGGAAAAGTGTGTATTTCTGTATTTCAACATGATTTGGAGCTTGTTTTTGAAAAGTGCTTATTTCTGTATTTCAACATGATTTGGAGCTTGTTTTTGAAAAGTGTTTATTTCTGTTTTTCAACATGATTTAGAGATAGTTTTTGGAAAAGTGTTTATTTCTGTATTCCAATGTTGCAACTTGCTGAAAACTGTCCACAGTGCTCCTATCATCCTGATTAAACAGTACTGAAATAAAATTAACTTACAGAGTGCATCAAACATGATTTAGGGCTTGTTTATGGAAAAGTGTTTATTTCTGTATTTCAACATGATTTGGAGCTTGTTTATGGAAAAGTGTGTATTTCTGTATTTCAACATGATTTGGAGCTTGTTTTTGAAAAGTGCCTATTTCTGTTTTTCAAGATGATTTAGAGCTTGTTTTTGGAAAAGTGTTTATTTCTGTATTCCAATGTTGCAACTTGCTGAAAACTGTCCACAGTGTTCCTATCATCCTGATTAAACAGTACTGAAATAAAATTAACTTACAGAGTGCATCAGTCATGATTTAGAGCTTGTTTATGGAAAAGTGTGTATTTCTGTATTTCAACATGATTTGGAGCTTGTTTTTGAAAAGTGCTTATTTCTGTATTTCAACATGATTTGGAGCTTGTTTTTGAAAAGTGCTTATTCCTGTATTTCAACATGATTTGGAGCTTGTTTTTGAAAAGTGTTTATTTCTGTTTTTCAACATGATTTAGAGCTTGTTTTTGAAAAAGTGTTTATTTCTGTATTCCAATGTTGCAACTTGCTGAAAACTGTCCACAGTGCTCCTATCATCCTGATTAAACAGTACTGAAATAAAATTAACTTACAGAGTGCATCAGTCATGATTTAGAGCTTGTTTATGGAAAAGTGTGTATTTCTGAATTTCAACATGATTTGGAGCTTGTTTTTGAAAAGTGCCTATTTCTGTTTTTCAACATGATTTAGAGCTTGTTTTTGGAAAAGTGTTTATTTCTGTATTCCAATGTTGCAACTTGCTGAAAACTGTACACAGTGTTCCTATCATCCTGATTAAACTGTACTGAAATAAAATGAACTTACAGAGTGCATCAGTCATGATTTAGAGCTTGTTTATGGAAAAGTGTGTATTTCTGTATTTCAACATGATTTGGAGCTTGTTTTTGAAAAGTGCTTATTTCTGTATTTCAACATGATTTGGAGCTTGTTTTTGAAAAGTGTTTATTTCTGTTTTTCAACATGATTTAGAGCTTGTTTTTGGAAAAGTGTTTATTTCTGTATTCCAATGTTGCAACTTGCTGAAAACTGTCCACAGTGCTCCTATCGTCCTGATTAAACAGTACTGAAATAAAATTAACTTACAGAGTGCATCAAACATGATTTAGGGCTTGTTTATGGAAAAGTGTTTATTTCTGTATTTCAACATGATTTGGAGCTTGTTTTTGAAAAGTGCTTATTTCTGTATTTCAACATGATTTGGAGCTTGTTTTTGAAAAGTGTTTATTTCTGTTTTTCAACATGATTTAGAGCTTGTTTTTGGAAAAGTGTTTATTTCTGTATTCCAATGTTGCAACTTGCTGAAAACTGTCCACAGTGCTCCTATCATCCTGATTAAACAGTACTGAAATAAAATTAACTTACAGAGTGCATCAAACATGATTTAGGGCTAGTTTATGGAAAAGTGTTTATTTCTGTATTTCAACATGATTTGGAGCTTGTTTATGGAAAAGTGTGTATTTCTGTATTTCAACATGATTTGGAGCTTGTTTTTGAAAAGTGCCTATTTCTGTTTTTCAACATGATTTAGAGCTTGTTTTTGGAAAAGTGTTTATTTCTGTATTCCAATGTTGCAACTTGCTGAAAACTGTACACAGTGTTCCTATCATCCTGATTAAACTGTACTGAAATAAAATGAACTTACAGAGTGCATCAGTCATGATTTAGAGCTTGTTTATGGAAAAGTGTGTATTTCTGTATTTCAACATGATTTGGAGCTTGTTTTTGAAAAGTGCTTATTTCTGTATTTCAACATGATTTGGAGCTTGTTTTTGAAAAGTGTTTATTTCTGTTTTTCAACATGATTTAGAGCTTGTTTTTGGAAAAGTGTTTATTTCTGTATTCCAATGTTGCAACGTGCTGAAAACTGTCCACAGTGCTCCTATCATCCTGATTAAACAGTACTGAAATAAAATTAACTTACAGAGTGCATCAAACATGATTTAGGGCTTGTTTATGGAAAAGTGTTTATTTCTGTATTTCAACATGATTTGGAGCTTGTTTATGGAAAAGTGTGTATTTCTGTATTTCAACATGATTTGGAGCTTGTTTTTGAAAAGTGTTTATTTCTGTTTTTCAACATGATTTAGAGCTTGTTTTTGGAAAAGTGTTTATTTCTGTATTCCAATGTTGCAACTTGCTGAAAACTGTCCACAGTGCTCCTATCATCCTGATTAAACAGTACTGAAATAAAATTAACTTACAGAGTGCATCAAACATGATTTAGGGCTTGTTTATGGAAAAGTGTTTATTTCTGTATTTCAACATGATTTGGAGCTTGTTTATGGAAAAGTGTGTATTTCTGTATTTCAACATGATTTGGAGCTTGTTTTTGAAAAGTGCCTATTTCTGTTTTTCAACATGATTTAGAGCTTGTTTTTGGAAAAGTGTTTATTTCTGTATTCAAATGTTGCAACTTGCTGAAAACTGTACACAGTGTTCCTATCATCCTGATTAAACTGTACTGAAATAAAATGAACTTACAGAGTGCATCAGTCATGATTTAGAGCTTGTTTATGGAAAAGTGTGTATTTCTGTATTTCAACATGATTTGGAGCTTGTTTTTGAAAAGTGCTTATTTCTGTATTTCAACATGATTTGGAGCTTGTTTTTGAAAAGTGTTTATTTCTGTTTTTCAACATGATTTAGAGCTTGTTTTTGGAAAAGTGTTCATTTCTGTATTCCAATGTTGCAACTTGCTGAAAACTGTCCACAGTGCTCCTATCATCCTGATTAAACAGTACTGAAATAAAATTAACTTACAGAGTGCATCAAACATGATTTAGGGCTTGTTTATGGAAAAGTGTTTATTTCTGTATTTCAACATGATTTGGAGCTTGTTTATGGAAATTGTGTATTTCTGTATTTCAACATGATTTGGAGCTTGTTTTTGAAAAGTGCCTATTTCTGTTTTTCAACACGATTTAGAGCTTGTTTTTGGAAAAGTGTTTATTTCTGTATTTCAATGTTGCAACTTGCTGAAAACTGTCCACATTGTTCCTATCATCCTGATTAAACAGTACTGAAATAAAATTAACTTACAGAGTGCATCAGTCATGATTTAGAGCTTGTTTATGGAAAAGTGTGTATTTCTGTATTTCAACATGATTTGGAGCTTGTTTTTGAAAAGTGCATATTTCTGTATTTCAACATGATTTGGAGCTTGTTTTTGAAAAGTGCTTATTTCTGTATTTCAACATGATTTGGAGCTTGTTTTTGAAAAGTGTTTATTTCTGTTTTTCAACATGATTTAGAGCTTGTTTTTGGAAAAGTGTTTATTTCTGTATTCCAATGTTGCAACTTGCTGAAAACTGTCCACAGTGCTCCTATCATCCTGATTAAACAGTACTGAAATAAAATGAACTTACAGAGTGCATCAAACATGATTTAGGGCTTGTTTATGGAAAAGTGTTTATTTCTGTATTTCAACATGATTTGGAGCTTGTTTATGGAAAAGTGTGTATTTCTGTATTTCAACATGATTTGGAGCTTGTTTTTGAAAAGTGCCTATTTCTGTTTTTCAACATGATTTAGAGCTTGTTTTTGGAAAAGTGTTTATTTCTGTATTCCAATGTTGCAACTTGCTGAAAACTGTCCACAGTGTTCCTATCATCCTGATTAAACAGTACTGAAATAAAATTAACTTACAGAGTGCATCAGTCATGATTTAGAGCTTGTTTATGGAAAAGTGTGTATTTCTGTATTTCAACATGATTTGGAGCTTGTTTTTGAAAAGTGCTTATTTCTGTATTTCAACATGATTTGGAGCTTGTTTTTGAAAAGTGCTTATTCCTGTATTTCAACATGATTTGGAGCTTGTTTTTGAAAAGTGTTTATTTCTGTTTTTCAACATGATTTAGAGCTTGTTTTTGAAAAAGTGTTTATTTCTGTATTCCAATGTTGCAACTTGCTGAAAACTGTCCACAGTGCTCCTATCATCCTGATTAAACAGTACTGAAATAAAATTAACTTACAGAGTGCATCAGTCATGATTTAGAGCTTGTTTATGGAAAAGTGTGTATTTCTGTATTTCAACATGATTTGGAGCTTGTTTTTGAAAAGTGCTTATTTCTGTATTTCAACATGATTTGGAGCTTGTTTTTGAAAAGTGTTTATTTCTGTTTTTCAACATGATTTAGAGCTTGTTTTTGGAAAAGTGTTTATTTCTGTATTCCAATGTTGCAACTTGCTGAAAACTGTACACAGTGTTCCTATCATCCTGATTAAACTGTACTGAAATAAAATGAACTTACAGAGTGCATCAGTCATGATTTAGAGCTTGTTTATGGAAAAGTGTGTATTTCTGTATGTCAACATGATTTGGAGCTTGTTTTTGAAAAGTGCTTATTTCTGTATTTCAACATGATTTGGAGCTTGTTTTTGAAAAGTGTTTATTTCTGTTTTTCAACATGATTTAGAGCTTGTTTTTGGAAAAGTGTTTATTTCTGTATTCCAATGTTGCAACTTGCTGAAAACTGTCCACAGTGCTCCTATCATCCTGATTAAACAGTACTGAAATAAAATTAACTTACAGAGTGCATCAAACATGATTTAGGGCTTGTTTATGGAAAAGTGTTTATTTCTGTATTTCAACATGATTTGGAGCTTGTTTATGGAAAAGTGTGTATTTCTGTATTTCAACATGATTTGGAGCTTGTTTTTGAAAAGTGCCTATTTCTGTTTTTCAACATGATTTAGAGCTTGTTTTTGGAAAAGTGTTTATTTCTGTATTCCAATGTTGCAACTTGCTGAAAACTGTACACAGTGTTCCTATCATCCTGATTAAACAGTACTGAAATAAAATTAACTTACAGAGTGCATCATTCATGATTTAGAGCTTGTTTATGGAAAAGTGTGTATTTCTGTATTTCAACATGATTTGGAGCTTGTTTTTGAAAAGTGCTTATTTCTGTATTTCAACATGATTTTGAGCTTGTTTTTGAAAAGTGTTTATTTCTGTTTTTCAACATGATTTAGAGCTTGTTTTTGGAAAAGTGTTTATTTCTGTATTCCAATGTTGCAACTTGCTGAAAACTGTCCACAGTGCTCCTATCATCCTGATTAAACAGTACTGAAATAAACTTAACTTACAGAGTGCATCAAACATGATTTAGGGCTTGTTTATGGAAAAGTGTTTATTTCTGTATTTCAACATGATTTGGAGCTTGTTTATGGAAAAGTGTGTATTTCTGTATTTCAACATGATTTGGAGCTTGTTTTTGAAAAGTGCCTATTTCTGTTTTTCAACATGATTTAGAGCTTGTTTTTGGAAAAGTGTTTATTTCTGTATTCCAATGTTGCAACTTGCTGAAAACTGTCCACAGTGTTCCTATCATCCTGATTAAACAGTACTGAAATAAAATGAACTTACAGAGTGCATCAGTCATGATTTAGAGCTTGTTTATGGAAAAGTGTGTATTTCTGTATTTCAACATGATTTGGAGCTTGTTTTTGAAAAGTGCTTATTTCTGTATTTCAACATGATTTGGAGCTTGTTTTTGAAAAGTGCTTATTCCTGTATTTCAACATGATTTGGAGCTTGTTTATGGAAAAGTGTGTATTTCTGTATTTCAACATGATTTGGAGCTTGTTTTTGAAAAGTGCTTATTTCTGTTTTTCAACACGATTTAGAGCTTGTTTTTGGAAAAGTGTTTATTTCTGCATTTCAATGTTGCAACTTGCTGAAAACTGTCCACAGTTTCTATCATCCTGATTAAACAGTACTGAAATAAAATTAACTTACAGAGTGCATCAATCATGATTTAGAGCTTGTTTATGGAAAAGTGTTTATTTCTGTATTTCAACATGATTTGGAGCTTGTTTTTGAAAAGTGTTTATTTCTGTTTTTCAACATGATTTAGAGCTTGTTTTTGGAAAAGTGTTTATTTCTGTATTCCAATGTTGCAACTTGCTGAAAACTGTCCACAGTGCTCCTATCATCCTGATTAAACAGTACTGAAATAAAATTAACTTACAGAGTGCATCAGTCATGATTTAGAGCTTGTTTATGGAAAAGTGTGTATTTCTGTATTTCAACATGATTTGGAGCTTGTTTATGGAAAAGTGTGCATTTCTGTATTTCAACATGATTTGGAGCTTGTTTTTGAAAAGTGCCTATTTCTGTTTTTCAACACGATTTAGAGCTTGTTTTTGGAAAAGTGTTTATTTCTGTATTTCAATGTTGCAACTTGCTGAAAACTGTCCACATTGTTCCTATCATCCTGATTAAACAGTACTGAAATAAAATTAACTTACAGAGTGCATAAGTCATGATTTAGAGCTTGTTTATGGAAAAGTGTGTATTTCTGTTTTTCAACATGATTTAGAGCTTGTTTTTGGAAAAGTGTTTATTTCTGTATTCCAATGTTGCAACTTGCTGAAAACTGTACACAGTGCTCCTATCATCCTGATTAAACAGTACTGAAATAAAATTAACTTACAGAGTGCATCAGTCATGATTTAGAGCTTGTTTATGGAAAAGTGTGTATTTCTGTATTTCAACATGATTTGGAGCTTGTTTTTGAAAAGTGTTTATTTCTGTTTTTCAACATGATTTAGAGCTTGTTTTTGGAAAAGTGTTTATTTCTGTTTTTCAACATGATTTAGAGCTTGTTTTTGAAAAAGTGTTTATTTCTGTATTCCAATGTTGCAACTTGCTGAAAACTGTCCACAGTGTTCCTATCATCCTGATTAAACAGTACTGAAATAAAATTAACTTACAGAGTGCATCAGTCATGATTTAGAGCTTGTTTATGGAAAAGTGTGTATTTCTGTATTTCAACATGATTTGGAGCTTGTTTTTGAAAAGTGCTTATTTCTGTATTTCAACATGATTTGGAGCTTGTTTTTGAAAAGTGTTTATTTCTGTTTTTCAACATGATTTAGAGCTTGTTTTTGGAAAAGTGTTTATTTCTGTATTCCAATGTTGCAACTTGCTGAAAACTGTCCACAGTGTTCCTATCATCCTGATTAAACAGTACTGAAATAAAATTAACTTACAGAGTGCATCAGTCATGATTTAGAGCTTGTTTATGGAAAAGTGTGTATTTCTGTATTTCAACATGATTTAGAGCTTGTTTTTGGAAAAGTGTTTTTTTCTGTATTCCAATGTTGCAACTTGCTGAAAACTGTCCACAGTGTTCCTATCATCCTGATTAAACAGTACTGAAATAAAATTAACTTACAGAGTGCATCAGTCATGATTTAGAGCTTGTTTATGGAAAAGTGTGTATTTCTGTATTTCAACATGATTTGGAGCTTGTTTTTGAAAAGTGCTTATTTCTGTATTTCAACATGATTTGGAGCTTGTTTTTGAAAAGTGTTTATTTCTGTTTTTCAACATGATTTAGAGCTTGTTTTTGGAAAAGTGTTTATTTCTGTATTTCAATGTTGCAACTTGCTGAAAACTGTCCACAGTGTTCCTATCATCCTGATTAAACAGTACTGAAATAAAATTAACTTACAGAGTGCATCAGTCATGATTTAGAGCTTGTTTATGGAAAAGTGTGTATTTCTGTATTTCAACATGATTTGGAGCTTGTTTTTGAAAAGTGCTTATTTCTGTATTTCAACATGATTTGGAGCTTGTTTTTGAAAAGTGTTTATTTCTGTTTTTCAACATGATTTAGAGCTTGTCTTTGGAAAAGTGTTTATTTCTGTATTCCAATGTTGCAACTTGCTGAAAACTGTACACAGTGTTCCTATCATCCTGATTAAACTGTACTGAAATAAAATGAACTTGGAGTGCATCAGTCATGATTTAGAGCTTGTTTATGGAAAAGTGTGTATTTCTGTATTTCAACATGATTTGGAGCTTGTTTTTGAAAAGTGCTTATTTCTGTATTTCAACATGATTTGGAGCTTGTTTTTGAAAAGTGTTTATTTCTGTTTTTCAACATGATTTAGAGCTTGTTTTTGGAAAAGTGTTTATTTCTGTATTCCAATGTTGCAACTTGCTGAAAACTGTCCACAGTGTTCCTATCATCCTGATTAAACAGTACTGAAATAAAATTAACTTACAGAGTGCATCAGTCATGATTTAGAGCTTGTTTATGGAAAAGTGTGTATTTCTGTATTTCAACATGATTTGGAGCTTGTTTTTGAAAGTGCTTATTTCTGTTTTTCAACACGATTTAGAGCTTGTTTTTGGAAAAGTGTTTATTTCTGTTTTTCAACATGATTTAGAGCTTGTTTTTGGAAAAGTGTTTATTTCTGTATTCCAATGTTGCAACTTGCTGAAAACTGTACACAGTGTTCCTATCATCCTGATTAAACTGTACTGAAATAAAATGAACTTACAGAGTGCATCAGTCATGATTTAGAGCTTGTTTATGGAAAAGTGTGTATTTCTGTATTTCAACATGATTTGGAGCTTGTTTTTGAAAAGTGTTTATTTCTGTTTTTCAACATGATTTAGAGCTTGTCTTTGGAAAAGTGTTTATTTCTGTATTCCAATGTTGCAACTTGCTGAAAACTGTACACAGTGTTCCTATCATCCCGATTAAACTGTACTGAAATAAAATGAACTTAGAGTGCATCAGTCATGATTTAGAGCTTGTTTATGGAAAAGTGTGTATTTCTGTATTTCAACATGATTTGGAGCTTGTTTTTGAAAAGTGCTTATTTCTGTATTTCAACATGATTTGGAGCTTGTTTTTGAAAAGTGTTTATTTCTGTTTTTCAACATGATTTAGAGCTTGTTTTTGGAAAAGTGTTTATTTCTGTATTCCAATGTTGCAACTTGCTGAAAACTGTCCACAGTGTTCCTATCATCCTGATTAAACAGTACTGAAATAAAATTAACTTACAGAGTGCATCAGTCATGATTTAGAGCTTGTTTATGGAAAAGTGTGTATTTCTGTATTTCAACATGATTTGGAGCTTGTTTTTGAAAAGTGCTTATTTCTGTTTTTCAACACGATTTAGAGCTTGTTTTTGGAAAAGTGTTTATTTCTGTTTTTCAACATGATTTAGAGCTTGTTTTTGGAAAAGTGTTTATTTCTGTATTCCAATGTTGCAACTTGCTGAAAACTGTACACAGTGTTCCTATCATCCTGATTAAACTGTACTGAAATAAAATGAACTTACAGAGTGCATCAGTCATGATTTAGAGCTTGTTTATGGAAAAGTGTGTATTTCTGTATTTCAACATGATTTGGAGCTTGTTTTTGAAAAGTGCTTATTTCTGTATTTCAACACGATTTAGAGCTTGTTTTTGGAAAAGTGTTTATTTCTGCATTTCAATGTTGCAACTTGCTGAAAACTGTCCACAGTGCTCCTATCATCCTGATTAAACAGTACTGAAATAAAATTAACTTACAGAGTGCATCAGTCATGATTTAGAGCTTGTTTTTGAAAAGTGCTTATTTCTGTTTTTCAACACGATTTAGAGCTTGTTTTTGGAAAAGTGTTTATTTCTGTATTTCAATGTTGCAACTTGCTGAAAACTGTCCACATTGTTCCTATCATCCTGATTAAACAGTACTGAAATAAAATTAACTTACAGAGTGCATCAGTCATGATTTAGAGCTTGTTTATGGAAAAGTGCATATTTCTGTATTTCAACATGATTTGGAGCTTGTTTTTGAAAAGTGTTTATTTCTGTTTTTCAACATGATTTAGAGCTTGTTTTTGGAAAAGTGTTTATTTCTGTATTCCAATGTTGCAACTTGCTGAAAACTGTCCACAGTGTTCCTATCATCCTGATTAAACAGTACTGAAATAAAATTAACTTACAGAGTGCATCAGTCATGATTTAGAGCTTGTTTATGGAAAAGTGTGTATTTCTGTATTTCAACATGATTTAGAGCTTGTTTTTGGAAAAGTGTTTATTTCTGTATTCCAATGTTGCAACTTGCTGAAAACTGTCCACAGTGTTCCTATCATCCTGATTAAACAGTACTGAAATAAAATGAACTTACAGAGTGCATCAGTCATGATTTAGAGCTTGTTTATGGAAAAGTGTGTATTTCTGTATTTCAACATGATTTGGAGCTTGTTTTTGAAAAGTGCTTATTTCTGTATTTCAACACGATTTAGAGCTTGTTTTTGGAAAAGTGTTTATTTCTGCATTTCAATGTTGCAACTTGCTGAAAACTGTCCACAGTGCTCCTATCATCCTGATTAAAGAGTACTGAAATAAAATTAACTTACAGAGTGCATCAGTCATGATTTAGAGCTTGTTTTTGAAAAGTGCTTATTTCTGTTTTTCAACACGATTTAGAGCTTGTTTTTGGAAAAGTGTTTATTTCTGTATTTCAATGTTGCAACTTGCTGAAAACTGTCCACATTGTTCCTATCATCCTGATTAAACAGTACTGAAATAAAATTAACTTACAGAGTGCATCAGTCATGATTTAGAGCTTGTTTATGGAAAAGTGTGTATTTCTGTATTTCAACATGATTTGGAGCTTGTTTTTGAAAAGTGCTTATTTCTGTATTTCAACATGATTTGGAGCTTGTTTTTGAAAAGTGTTTATTTCTGTTTTTCAACATGATTTAGAGCTTGTTTTTGGAAAAGTGTTTATTTCTGTATTTCAATGTTGCAACTTGCTGAAAACTGTCCACAGTGTTCCTATTATCCTGATTAAACAGTACTGAAATAAAATTAACTTACAGAGTGCATCAGTCATGATTTAGAGCTTGTTTATGGAAAAGTGTGTATTTCTGTATTTCAACATGATTTGGAGCTTGTTTTTGAAAAGTGCTTATTTCTGTATTTCAACATGATTTGGAGCTTGTTTTTGAAAAGTGTTTATTTCTGTTTTTCAACATGATTTAGAGCTTGTTTTTGGAAAAGTGTTTATTTCTGTATTCCAATGTTGCAACTTGCTGAAAACTGTACACAGTGTTCCTATCATCCTGATTAAACTGTACTGAAATAAAATGAACTTACAGAGTGCATCAGTCATGATTTAGAGCTTGTTTATGGAAAAGTGTGTATTTCTGTATTTCAACATGATTTGGAGCTTGTTTTTGAAAAGTGCTTATTTCTGTATTTCAACATGATTTGGAGCTTGTTTTTGAAAAGTGTTTATTTCTGTTTTTCAACATGATTTAGAGCTTGTTTTTGGAAAAGTGTTTATTTCTGTATTCCAATGTTGCAACTTGCTGAAAACTGTCCACAGTGTACCTATCATCCTGATTAAACAGTACTGAAATAAAATTAACTTACAGAGTGCATCAGTCATGATTTAGAGCTTGTTTATGGAAAAGTGTGTATTTCTGTATTTCAACATGATTTGGAGCTTGTTTTTGAAAAGTGCTTATTTCTGTTTTTCAACACGATTTAGAGCTTGTTTTTGGAAAAGTGTTTATTTCTGTATTCCAATGTTGCAACTTGCTGAAAACTGTCCACAGTGCTCCTATCATCCTGATTAAACAGTACTGAAATAAAATTAACTTACAGAGTGCATCAAACATGATTTAGGGCTTGTTTATTGAAAAGTGTGTATTTCTGTATTTCAACATGATTTGGAGCTTGTTTTTGAAAAGTGCTTATTTCTGTATTTCAACATGATTTGGAGCTTGTTTTTGAAAAGTGTTTATTTCTGTTTTTCAACATGATTTAGAGCTTGTTTTTGGAAAAGTGTTTATTTCTGTATTCCAATGTTGCAACTTGCTGAAAACTGTCCACAGTGTTTCTATCATCCTGATTAAACAGTACTGAAATAAAATTAACTTACAGAGTGCATCAGTCATGATTTAGAGCTTGTTTATGGAAAAGTGTTTATTTCTGTATTTCAACATGATTTGGAGCTTGTTTTTGAAAAGTGCTTATTTCTGTATTTCAACATGATTTGGAGCTTGTTTTTGAAAAGTGTTTATTTCTGTTTTTCAACATGATTTAGAGCTTGTTTTTGGAAAAGTGTTTATTTCTGTATTCCAATGTTGCAACTTGCTGAAAACTGTCCACAGTGCTCCTATCATCCTGATTAAACAGTACTGAAATAAAATTAACTTACAGAGTGCATCAGTCATGATTTAGAGCTTGTTTATGGAAAAGTGTGTATTTCTGTATTTCAACATGATTTGGAGCTTGTTTTTGAAAAGTGTTTATTTCTGTTTTTCAACATGATTTAGAGCTTGTTTTTGGAAAATTGTTTATTTCTGTATTCCAATGTTGCAACATGCTGAAAACTGTCCACAGTGTTCCTATCATCCTGATTAAACAGTACTGAAATAAAATTAACTTACAGAGTGCATCAGTCATGATTTAGAGCTTGTTTATGGAAAAGTGTGTATTTCTGTATTTCAACATGATTTGGAGCTTGTTTTTGAAAAGTGTTTATTTCTGTTTTTCAACATGATTTAGAGCTTGTTTTTGGAAAATTGTTTATTTCTGTATTCCAATGTTGCAACATGCTGAAAACTGTCCACAGTGTTCCTATCATCCTGATTAAACAGTACTGAAATAAAATTAACTTACAGAGTGCATCAGTCATGATTTAGAGCTTGTTTATGGAAAAGTGTGTATTTCTGTATTTCAACATGATTTGGAGCTTGTTTTTGAAAAGTGCTTATTTCTGTATTTCAACATGATTTGGAGCTTGTTTTTGAAAAGTGTTTATTTCTGTTTTTCAACATGATTTAGAGCTTGTTTTTGGAAAAGTGTTTATTTCTGTATTTCAATGTTGCAACTTGCTGAAAACTGTCCACAGTGTTCCTATCATCCTGAGTAAACAGTACTGAAATAAAATTAACTTACAGAGTGCATCAGTCATGATTTAGAGCTTGTTTATGGAAAAGTGTGTATTTCTGTAATTCAACATGATTTGGAGCTTGTTTTTGAAAAGTGCGTATTTCTGTATTTCAACATGATTTTGAGCTTGTTTTTGAAAAGTGTTTATTTCTGTTTTTCAACATGATTTAGAGCTTTTTTTTGGAAAAGTGTTTATTTCTGTATTCCAATGTTGCAAGATGCTGAAAACTGTCCACAGTGTTCCTATCATCCTGATTAAACAGTACTGAAATAAAATGAACTTACAGAGTGCATCAGTCATGATTTAGAGCTTGTTTTTGAAAAGTGCTTATTTCTGTATTTCAACATGATTTGGAGCTTGTTTTTGAAAAGTGTTTATTTCTGTTTTTCAACATGATTTAGAGCTTGTTTTTGGAAAAGTGTTTATTTCTGTATTCCAATGTTGCAACTTGCTGAAAACTGTCCACAGTGTTCCTATCATCCTGATTAAACAGTACTGAAATAAAATGAACTTACAGAGTGCATCAGTCATGATTTAGAGCTTGTTTTTGAAAAGTGCTTATTTCTGTATTTCAACATGATTTGGAGCTTGTTTTTGAAAAGTGTTTATTTCTGTTTTTCAACATGATTTAGAGCTTGTTTTTGGAAAAGTGTTTATTTCTGTATTCCAATGTTGCAACTTGCCGAAAACTGTCCACAGTGTTCCTATCATCCTGATTAAACAGTACTGAAATAAAATTAACTTACAGAGTGCATCAGTCATGATTTAGAGCTTGTTTATGGAAAAGTGTGTATTTCTGTATTTCAACATGATTTGGAGCTTGTTTTTGAAAAGTGTTTATTTCTGTTTTTCAACACGATTTAGAGCTTGTTTTTGGAAAAGTGTTTATTTCTGCATTTCAATGTTGCAACTTGCTGAAAACTGTCCACAGTGTTTCTATCATCCTGATTAAACAGTACTGAAATAAAATTAACTTACAGAGTGCATCAGTCATGATTTAGAGCTTGTTTATGGAAAAGTGTGTATTTCTGTATTTCAACATGATTTGGAGCTTGTTTTTGAAAAGTGCTTATTTCTGTATTTCAACATGATTTGGAGCTTGTTTTTGAAAAGTGTTTATTTCTGTTTTTCAACATGATTTGGAGCTTGTTTTGGAAAAGTGTTTATTTCTGTTTTTCAACATGATTTGGAGCTTGTTTTTGAAAAGTGTTTATTTCTGTTTTTCAACATGATTTAGAGCTTGTTTTTGGAAAAGTGTTTATTTCTGTATTCCAATGTTGCAACTTGCTGAAAACTGTCCACAGTGCTCCTATCATCCTGATTAAACAGTACTGAAATAAAATTAACTTACAGAGTGCATCAGTCATGATTTAGAGCTTGTTTATGGAAAAGTGTGTATTTCTGTATTTCAACATGATTTGGAGCTTGTTTTTGAAAAGTGCTTATTTCTGTATTTCAACATGATTTGGAGCTTGTTTTTGAAAAGTGTTTATTTCTGTTTTTCAACATGATTTAGAGCTTGTTTTTGGAAAAGTGTTTATTTCTGTATTCCAATGTTGCAACTTGCTGAAAACTGTCCACAGTGTTCCTATCATCCTGATTAAACAGTACTGAAATAAAATTAACTTACAGAGTGCATCAGTCATGATTTAGAGCTTGTTTATGGAAAAGTGTGTATTTCTGTATTTCAACATGATTTGGAGCTTGTTTTTGAAAAGTGCTTATTTCTGTATTTCAACATGATTTGGAGCTTGTTTTTGAAAAGTGTTTATTTCTGTTTTTCAACATGATTTAGAGCTTGTTTTTGGAAAAGTGTTTATTTCTGTATTCCAATGTTGCAACTTGCTGAAAACTGTCCACAGTGCTCCTATCATCCTGATTAAACAGTACTGAAATAAAATTAACTTACAGAGTGCATCAAACATGATTTAGGGCTTGTTTATGGAAAAGTGTTTATTTCTGTATTTCAACATGATTTGGAGCTTGTTTTTGAAAAGTGCTTATTTCTGTATTTCAACATGATTTGGAGCTTGTTTTTGAAAAGTGCCTATTTCTGTTTTTCAACATATTTAGAGCTTGTTTTTGGAAAAGTGTTTATTTCTGTATTCCAATGTTGCAACTTGCTGAAAACTGTCCACAGTGTTCCTATCATCCTGATTAAACAGTACTGAAATAAAATTAACTTACAGAGTGCATCAGTCATGATTTAGAGCTTGTTTATGGAAAAGTGTGTATTTCTGTATTTCAACATGATTTGGAGCTTGTTTTTGAAAAGTGCTTATTTCTGTATTTCAACATGATTTGGAGCTTGTTTTTGAAAAGTGTTTATTTCTGTTTTTCAACATGATTTAGAGCTTGTTTTTGGAAAAGTGTTTATTTCTGTATTCCAATGTTGCAACTTGCTGAAAACTGTCCACAGTGCTCCTATCATCCTGATTAAACAGTACTGAAATAAAATTAACTTACAGAGTGCATCAAACATGATTTAGGGCTTGTTTATGGAAAAGTGTTTATTTCTGTATTTCAACATGATTTGGAGCTTGTTTTTGAAAAGTGCTTATTTCTGTATTTCAACATGATTTGGAGCTTGTTTATGGAAAAGTGTGTATTTCTGTATTTCAACATGATTTGGAGCTTGTTTTTGAAAAGTGCCTATTTCTGTTTTTCAACATATTTAGAGCTTGTTTTTGGAAAAGTGTTTATTTCTGTATTCCAATGTTGCAACTTGCTGAAAACTGTCCACAGTGTTCCTATCATCCTGATTAAACAGTACTGAAATAAAATTAACTTACAGAGTGCATCAGTCATGATTTAGAGCTTGTTTATGGAAAAGTGTGTATTTCTGTATTTCAACATGATTTGGAGCTTGTTTATGGAAAAGTGTGTATTTCTGTATTTCAACATGATTTGGAGCTTGTTTTTGAAAAGTGCCTATTTCTGTTTTTCAACACGATTTAGAGCTTGTTTTTGGAAAAGTGTTTATTTCTGTATTTCAATGTTGCAACTTGCTGAAAACTGTCCACATTGTTCCTATCATCCTGATTAAACAGTACTGAAATAAATTTAACTTACAGAGTGCATCAGTCATGATTTAGAGCTTGTTTATGGAAAAGTGTGTATTTCTGTATTTCAACATGATTTGGAGCTTGTTTTTGAAAAGTGCTTATTTCTGTATTTCAACATGATTTGGAGCTTGTTTTTGAAAAGTGTTTATTTCTGTTTTTCAACATGATTTAGAGCTTGTTTTTGGAAAAGTGTTTATTTCTGTATTCCAATGTTGCAACTTGCTGAAAACTGTCCACAGTGTTCCTATCATCCTGATTAAACAGTACTGAAATAAAATTAACTTACAGAGTGCATCAGTCATGATTTAGAGCTTGTTTATGGAAAAGTGTGTATTTCTGTATTTCAACATGATTTAGAGCTTTTTTTTGGAAAAGTGTTTATTTCTGTATTCCATTGTTGCAACTTGCTGAAAACTGTCCACAGTGTTCCTATCATCCTGATTAAACAGTACTGAAATAAAATTAACTTACAGAGTGCATCAGTCATGATTTAGAGCTTGTTTATGGAAAAGTGTGTATTTCTGTATTTCAACATGATTTGGAGCTTGTTTTTGGAAAAGTGTTTATTTCTGTATTCCAATGTTGCAACTTGCTGAAAACTGTCCACAGTGTTCCTATCATCCTGATTAAACAGTACTGAAATAAAATTAACTTACAGAGTGCATCAGTCATGATTTAGAGCTTGTTTATGGAAAAGTGTGTATTTCTGTATTTCAACATGATTTGGAGCTTGTTTTTGAAAAGTGCTTATTTCTGTATTTCAACATGATTTGGAGCTTGTTTTTGAAAAGTGTTTATTTCTGTTTTTCAACATGATTTAGAGCTTGTTTTTGGAGAAGTGTTTATTTCTGTATTCCAATGTTGCAACTTGCTGAAAACTGTCCACAGTGTTCCTATCATCCTGATTAAACAGTACTGAAATAAAATTAACTTACAGAGTGCATCAGTCATGATTTAGAGCTTGTTTATGGAAAAGTGTTTATTTCTGTATTTCAGCATGATTTGGAGCTTGTTTATGGAAAAGTGTGTATTTCTGTATTTCAACATGATTTGGAGCTTGTTTTTGAAAAGTGCTATTTCTGTTTTTCAACATGATTTAGAGCTTGTTTTTGGAAAAGTGTTTATTTCTGTATTCCAATGTTGCAACTTGCTGAAAACTGTTCACAGTGTTCCTATCATCCTGATTAAACAGTACTGAAATAAAATTAACTTACAGAGTGCATCAGTCATGATTTAGAGCTTGTTTATGGAAAAGTGTGTATTTCTGTATTTCAACATGATTTGGAGCTTGTTTTTGAAAAGTGCTTATTTCTGTATTTCAACATGATTTGGAGCTTGTTTTTGAAAAGCGTTTATTTCTGTTTTTCAACATGATTTAGAGCTTGTTTTTGGAAAAGTGTTTATTTCTGTATTCCAATGTTGCAACTTGCTGAAAACTGTCCACAGTGCTCCTATCATCCTGATTAAACAGTACTGAAATAAAATTAACTTACAGAGTGCATCAAACATGATTTAGGGCTTGTTTATGGAAAAGTGTTTATTTCTGTATTTCAACATGATTTGGAGCTTGTTTATGGAAAAGTGTGTATTTCTGTATTTCAACATGATTTGGAGCTTGTTTTTGAAAAGTGCCTATTTCTGTTTTTCAACATATTTAGAGCTTGTTTTTGGAAAAGTGTTTATTTCTGTATTCCAATGTTGCAACTTGCTGAAAACTGTCCACAGTGTTCCTATCATCCTGATTAAACAGTACTGAAATAAAATTAACTTACAGAGTGCATCAGTCATGATTTAGAGCTTGTTTATGGAAAAGTGTGTATTTCTGTATTTCAACATGATTTGGAGCTTGTTTTTGAAAAGTGTTTATTTCTGTTTTTCAACATGATTTAGAGCTTGTTTTTGGAAAAGTGTTTATTTCTGTATTCCAATGTTGCAACTTGCTGAAAACTGTCCACAGTGCTCCTATCATCCTTATTAAACAGTACTGAAATAAAATTAACTTACAGAGTGCATCAAACATGATTTAGGGCTTGTTTATGGAAAAGTGTTTATTTCTGTATTTCAACATGATTTGGAGCTTGTTTATGGAAAAGTGTGTATTTCTGTATTTCAACATGATTTGGAGATTGTTTTTGAAAAGTGCCTATTTCTGTTTTTCAACATATTTAGAGCTTGTTTTTGGAAAAGTGTTTATTTCTGTATTCCAATGTTGCAACTTGCTGAAAACTGTCCACAGTGTTCCTATCATCCTGATTAAACAGTACTGAAATAAAATTAACTTACAGAGTGCATCAGTCATGATTTAGAGCTTGTTTATGGAAAAGTGTGTATTTCTGTATTTCAACATGATTTGGAGCATGTTTATGGAAAAGTGTGTATTTCTGTATTTCAACACGATTTAGAGCTTGTTTTTGGAAAAGTGTTTATTTCTGCATTTCAATGTTGCAACTTGCTGAAAACTGTCCACAGTGTTTCTATCATCCTGATTAAACAGTACTGAAATAAAATTAACTTACAGAGTGCATCAGTCATGATTTAGAGCTTGTTTATGGAAAAGTGTGTATTTCTGTATTTCAACATGATTTGGAGCATGTTTTTGAAAAGTGCTTATTTCTGTATTTCAACATGATTTGGAGCTTGTTTTTGAAAAGTGTTTATTTCTGTTTTTCAACATGATTTGGAGCTTGTTTTTGAAAAGTGTTTATTTCTGTTTTTCAACCTGATTTGGAGCTTGTTTTTGAAAAGTGTTTATTTCTGTTTTTCAACATGATTTAGAGCTTGTTTTTGGAAAAGTGTTTATTTCTGTATTCCAATGTTGCAACTTGCTGAAAACTGTCCACAGTGCTCCTATCATCCTGATTAAACAGTACTGAAATAAAATTAACTTACAGAGTGCATCAGTCATGATTTAGAGCTTGTTTATGGAAAAGTGTGTATTTCTGTATTTCAACATGATTTGGAGCTTGTTTTTGAAAAGTGCTTATTTCTGTATTTCAACATGATTTGGAGCTTGTTTTTGAAAAGTGTTTATTTCTGTTTTTCAACATGATTTAGAGCTTGTTTTTGGAAAAGTGTTTATTTCTGTATTCCAATGTTGCAACTTGCTGAAAACTGTACACAGTGTTCCTATCATCCTGATTAAACTGTACTGAAATAAAATGATCTTACAGAGTGCATCAGTCATGATTTAGAGCTTGTTTATGGAAAAGTGTGTATTTCTGTAGTTCAACATGATTTGGAGCTTGTTTTTGAAAAGTGCTTATTTCTGTATTTCAACATGATTTGGAGCTTGTTTTTGAAAAGTGTTTATTTCTGTTTTTCAACATGATTTAGAGCTTGTTTTTGGAAAAGTGTTTATTTCTGTATTCCAATGTTGCAACTTGCTGAAAACTGTCCACAGTGTTCCTATCATCCTGATTAAACAGTACTGAAATAAAATTAACTTACAGAGTGCATCAGTCATGATTTAGAGCTTGTTTATGGAAAAGTGTGTATTTCTGTATTTCAACATGATTTGGAGCTTGTTTTTGAAAAGTGCTTATTTCTGTATTTCAACATGATTTGGAGCTTGTTTTTGAAAAGTGTTTATTTCTGTTTTTCAACATGATTTAGAGCTTGTTTTTGGAAAAGTGTTTATTTCTCTATTCCAATGTTGCAACTTGCTGAAAACTGTCCACAGTGTTCCTATCATCCTGATTAAACAGTACTGAAATAAAATTAACTTACAGAGTGCATCAGTCATGATTTAGAGCTTGTTTATGGAAAAGTGTGTATTTCTGCATTTCAACATGATTTGGAGCTTGTTTTTGAAAAGTGCTTATTTCTGTATTTCAACATGATTTGGAGCTTGTTTTTGAAAAGTGTTTATTTCTGTTTTTCAACATGATTTAGAGCTTGTTTTTGGAAAAGTGTTTATTTCTGTATTCCAATGTTGCAACTTGCTGAAAACTGTCCACAGTGCTCCTATCATCCTGATTAAACAGTACTGAAATAAAATTAACTTACAGAGTGCATCAAACATGATTTAGGGCTTGTTTATGGAAAAGTGTTTATTTCTGTATTTCAACATGATTTGGAGCTTGTTTTTGAAAAGTGCTTATTTCTGTATTTCAACATGATTTGGAGCTTGTTTTTGAAAAGTGCTTATTCCTGTATTTCAACATGATTTGGAGCTTGTTTTTGAAAAGTGTTTATTTCTGTTTTTCAACATGATTTAGAGCTTGTTTTTGGAAAAGTGTTTATTTCTGTATTCCAATGTTGCAACTTGCTGAAAACTGTCCACAGTGCTCCTATCATCCTGATTAAACAGTACTGAAATAAAATTAACTTACAGAGTGCATCAGTCATGATTTAGAGCTTGTTTATGGAAAAGTGTGTATTTCTGTATTTCAACATGATTTGGAGCTTGTTTTTGAAAAGTGCTTATTTCTGTATTTCAACATGATTTGGAGCTTGTATTTGAAAAGTGTTTATTTCTGTTTTTCAACATGATTTAGAGCTTGTTTTTGGAAAAGTGTTTATTTCTGTATTCCAATGTTGCAACTTGCTGAAAACTGTACACAGTGTTCCTATCATCCTGATTAAACTGTACTGAAATAAAATGATCTTACAGAGTGCATCAGTCATGATTTAGAGCTTGTTTATGGAAAAGTGTGTATTTCTGTATTTCAACATGATTTGGAGCTTGTTTTTGAAAAGTGCTTATTTCTGTATTTCAACATGATTTGGTGCTTGTTTTTGAAAAGTGTTTATTTCTGTTTTTCAACATGATTTAGAGCTTGTTTTTGGAAAAGTGTTTATTTCTGTATTCCAATGTTGCAACTTGCTGAAAACTGTCCACAGTGTTCCTATCATCCTGATTAAACAGTACTGAAATAAAATTAACTTACAGAGTGCATCAGTCATGATTTAGAGCTTGTTTATGGAAAAGTGTGTATTTCTGTATTTCAACATGATTTGGAGCTTGTTTTTGAAAAGTGCTTATTTCTGTATTTCAACATGATTTGGAGCTTGTTTTTGAAAAGTGTTTATTTCTGTTTTTCAACATGATTTAGAGCTTGTTTTTGGAAAAGTGTTTATTTCTGTATTCCAATGTTGCAACTTGCTGAAAACTGTCCACAGTGCTCCTATCATCCTGATTAAACAGTACTGAAATAAAATTAACTTACAGAGTGCATCAAACATGATTTAGGGCTTGTTTATGGAAAAGTGTTTATTTCTGTATTTCAACATGATTTGGAGCTTGTTTTTGAAAAGTGTTTATTTCTGTTTTTCAACATGATTTAGAGCTTGTTTTTGGAAAAGTGTTTATTTCTGTATTCCAATGTTGCAACTTGCTGAAAACTGTACACAGTGTTCCTATCATCGTGATTAAACTGTACTGAAATAAAATGATCTTACAGAGTGCATCAGTCATGATTTAGAGCTTGTTTATGGAAAAGTGTGTATTTCTGTATTTCAACATGATTTGGAGCTTGTTTTTGAAAAGTGCTTATTTCTGTATTTCAACATGATTTGGCGCTTGTTTTTGAAAAGTGTTTATTTCTGTTTTTCAACATGATTTAGAGCTTGTTTTTGGAAAAGTGTTTATTTCTGTATTCCAATGTTGCAACTTGCTGAAAACTGTCCACAGTGTTCCTATCATCCTGATTAAACAGTACTGAAATAAAATTAACTTACAGAGTGCATCAGTCATGATTTAGAGCTTGTTTATGGAAAAGTGTGTATTTCTGTATTTCAACATGATTTGGAGCTTGTTTTTGAAAAGTGCTTATTTCTGTATTTCAACATGATTTGGAGCTTGTTTTTGAAAAGTGTTTATTTCTGTTTTTCAACATGATTTAGAGCTTGTTTTTTTAAAAGTGTTTATTTCTGTATTCCAATGTTGCAACTTGCTGAAAACTGTCCACAGTGCTCCTATCATCCTGATTAAACAGTACTGAAATAAAATTAACTTACAGAGTGCATCAAACATGATTTAGGGCTTGTTTATGGAAAAGTGTTTATTTCTGTATTTCAACATGATTTGGAGCTTGTTTTTGAAAAGTGCTTATTTCTGTATTTCAACATGATTTGGAGCTTGTTTTTGAAAAGTGCTTATTCCTGTATTTCAACATGATTTGGAGCTTGTTTTTGAAAAGTGTTTATTTCTGTTTTTCAACATGATTTAGAGCTTGTTTTTGGAAAAGTGTTTATTTCTGTATTCCAATGTTGCAACTTGCTGAAAACTGTCCACAGTGCTCCTATCATCCTGATTAAACAGTACTGAAATAAAATTAACTTACAGAGTGCATCAGTCATGATTTAGAGCTTGTTTATGGAAAAGTGTGTATTTCTGTATTTCAACATGATTTGGAGCTTGTTTTTGAAAAGTGCTTATTTCTGTATTTCAACATGATTTGGAGCTTGTTTTTGAAAAGTGTTTATTTCTGTTTTTCAACATGATTTAGAGCTTGTTTTTGGAAAAGTGTTTATTTCTGTATTCCAATGTTGCAACTTGCTGAAAACTGTACACAGTGTTCCTATCATCCTGATTAAACTGTACTGAAATAAAATGATCTTACAGAGTGCATCAGTCATGATTTAGAGCTTGTTTATGGAAAAGTGTGTATTTCTGTATTTCAACATGATTTGGAGCTTGTTTTTGAAAAGTGCTTATTTCTGTATTTCAACATGATTTGGAGCTTGTTTTTGAAAAGTGTTTATTTCTGTTTTTCAACATGATTTAGAGCTTGTTTTTGGAAAAGTGTTTATTTCTGTATTCCAATGTTGCAACTTGCTGAAAACTGTACACAGTGTTCCTATCATCCTGATTAAACTGTACTGAAATAAAATGATCTTACAGAGTGCATCAGTCATGATTTAGAGCTTGTTTATGGAAAAGTGTGTATTTCTGTATTTCAACATGATTTGGAGCTTGTTTTTGAAAAGTGCTTATTTCTGTATTTCAACATGATTTGGCGCTTGTTTTTGAAAAGTGTTTATTTCTGTTTTTCAACATGATTTAGAGCTTGTTTTTGGAAAAGTGTTTATTTCTGTATTCCAATGTTGCAACTTGCTGAAAACTGTACACAGTGTTCCTATCATCCTGATTAAACTGTACTGAAATAAAATGATCTTACAGAGTGCATCAGTCATGATTTAGAGCTTGTTTATGGAAAAGTGTGTATTTCTGTATTTCAACATGATTTGGAGCTTGTTTTTGAAAAGTGCTTATTTCTGTATTTCAACATGATTTGGCGCTTGTTTTTGAAAAGTGTTTATTTCTGTTTTTCAACATGATTTAGAGCTTGTTTTTGGAAAAGTGTTTATTTCTGTATTCCAATGTTGCAACTTGCTGAAAACTGTCCACAGTGTTCCTATCATCCTGATTAAACAGTACTGAAATAAAATTAACTTACAGAGTGCATCAAACATGATTTAGGGCTTGTTTATGGAAAAGTGTTTATTTCTGTATTTCAACATGATTTGGAGCTTGTTTATGGAAAAGTGTGTATTTCTGTATTTCAACATGATTTGGAGCTTGTTTTTGAAAAGTGCCTATTTCTGTTTTTCAACATATTTAGAGCTTGTTTTTGGAAAAGTGTTTATTTCTGTATTCCAATGTTGCAACTTGCTGAAAACTGTCCACAGTGTTCCTATCATCCTGATTAAACAGTACTGAAATAAAATGAACTTACAGAGTGCATCAGTCATGATTTAGAGCTTGTTTATGGAAAAGTGTGTATTTCTGTATTTCAACATGATTTGGAGCTTGTTTTTGAAAAGTGTTTATTTCTGTTTTTCAACATGATTTAGAGCTTGTTTTTGGAAAAGTGTTTATTTCTGTATTCCAATGTTGCAACTTGCTGAAAACTGTACACAGTGTTCCTATCATCCTGATTAAACTGTACTGAAATAAAATGATCTTACAGAGTGCATCAGTCATGATTTAGAGCTTGTTTATGGAAAAGTGTGTATTTCTGTATTTCAACATGATTTGGAGCTTGTTTTTGAAAAGTGCTTATTTCTGTATTTCAACATGATTCGGAGCTTGTTTTTGAAAAGCGTTTATTTCTGTTTTTCAACATGATTTAGAGCTTGTTTTTGGAAAAGTGTTTATTTCTGTATTCCAATGTTGCAACTTGCTGAAAACTGTCCACAGTGCTCCTATCATCCTGATTAAACAGTACTGAAATAAAATTAACTTACAGAGTGCATCAAACATGATTTAGGGCTTGTTTATGGAAAAGTGTTTATTTCTGTATTTCAACATGATTTGGAGCTTGTTTATGGAAAAGTGTGTATTTCTGTATTTCAACATGATTTGGAGCTTGTTTTTGAAAAGTGCCTATTTCTGTTTTTCAACATATTTAGAGCTTGTTTTTGGAAAAGTGTTTATTTCTGTATTCCAATGTTGCAACTTGCTGAAAACTGTCCACAGTGTTCCTATCATCCTGATTAAACAGTACTGAAATAAAATTAACTTACAGAGTGCATCAGTCATGATTTAGAGCTTGTTTATGGAAAAGTGTGTATTTCTGTATTTCAACATGATTTGGAGCTTGTTTTTGAAAAGTGCTTATTTCTGTATTTCAACATGATTTGGAGCTTGTTTTTGAAAAGTGCTTATTCCTGTATTTCAACATGATTTGGAGCTTGTTTTTGAAAAGTGTTTATTTCTGTTTTTCAACATGATTTAGAGCTTGTTTTTGGAAAAGTGTTTATTTCTGTATTCCAATGTTGCAACTTGCTGAAAACTGTACACAGTGTTCCTATCATTCTGATTAAACTGTACTGAAATAAAATGAACTTACAGAGTGCATCAGTCATGATTTAGAGCTTGTTTATGGAAAAGTGTGTATTTCTGTATTTCAACATGATTTGGAGCTTGTTTTTGAAAAGTGCTTATTTCTGTATTTCAACATGATTTGTAGCTTGTTTTTGAAAAGTGTTTATTTCTGTTTTTCAACATGATTTAGAGCTTGTTTTTGGAAAAGTGTTTATTTCTGTATTCCAATGTTGCAACTTGCTGAAAACTGTCCACAGTGCTCCTATCATCCTGATTAAACAGTACTGAAATAAAATTAACTTACAGAGTGCATCAAACATGATTTAGGGCTTGTTTATGGAAAAGTGTTTATTTCTGTATTTCAACATGATTTGGAGCTTGTTTATGGAAAAGTGTGTATTTCTGTATTTCAACATGATTTGGAGCTTGTTTTTGAAAAGTGCCTATTTCTGTTTTTCAACATATTTAGAGCTTGTTTTTGGAAAAGTGTTTATTTCTGTATTCCAATGTTGCAACTTGCTGAAAACTGTCCACAGTGTTCCTATCATCCTGATTAAACAGTACTGAAATAAAATTAACTTACAGAGTGCATCAGTCATGATTTAGAGCTTGTTTATGGAAAAGTGTGTATTTCTGTATTTCAACATGATTTGGAGCTTGTTTTTGAAAAGTGCTTATTTCTGTATTTCAACATGATTTGGAGCTTGTTTTTGAAAAGTGCTTATTCCTGTATTTCAACATGATTTGGAGCTTGTTTTTGAAAAGTGTTTATTTCTGTTTTTCAACATGATTTAGAGCTTGTTTTTGGAAAAGTGTTTATTTCTGTATTCCAATGTTGCAACTTGCTGAAAACTGTACACAGTGTTCCTATCATCCTGATTAAACTGTACTGAAATAAAATGAACTTACAGAGTGCATCAGTCATGATTTAGAGCTTGTTTTTGAAAAGTGCTTATTTCTGTATTTCAACATGATTTGGAGCTTGTTTTTGAAAAGTGCTTATTCCTGTATTTCAACATGATTTGGAGCTTGTTTTTGAAAAGTGTTTATTTCTGTTTTTCAACATGATTTAGAGCTTGTTTTTGGAAAAGTGTTTATTTCTGTATTCCAATGTTGCAACTTGCTGAAAACTGTACACAGTGTTCCTATCATCCTGATTAAACTGTACTGAAATAAAATGAACTTACAGAGTGCATCAGTCATGATTTAGAGCTTGTTTATGGAAAAGTGTGTATTTCTGTATTTCAACATGATTTGGAGCTTGTTTTTGAAAAGTGCTTATTTCTGTATTTCAACATGATTTGTAGCTTGTTTTTGAAAAGTGTTTATTTCTGTTTTTCAACATGATTTAGAGCTTGTTTTTGGAAAAGTGTTTATTTCTGTATTCCAATGTTGCAACTTGCTGAAAACTGTCCACAGTGCTCCTATCATCCTGATTAAACAGTACTGAAATAAAATTAACTTACAGAGTGCATCAAACATGATTTAGGGCTTGTTTATGGAAAAGTGTTTATTTCTGTATTTCAACATGATTTGGAGCTTGTTTATGGAAAAGTGTGTATTTCTGTATTTCAACATGATTTGGAGCTTGTTTTTGAAAAGTGCCTATTTCTGTTTTTCAACATATTTAGAGCTTGTTTTTGGAAAAGTGTTTATTTCTGTATTCCAATGTTGCAACTTGCTGAAAACTGTCCACAGTGTTCCTATCATCCTGATTAAACAGTACTGAAATAAAATTAACTTACAGAGTGCATCAGTCATGATTTAGAGCTTGTCTATGGAAAAGTGTGTATTTCTGTATTTCAACATGATTTGGAGCTTGTTTTTGAAAAGTGCTTATTTCTGTATTTCAACATGATTTGGAGCTTGTTTTTGAAAAGTGTTTATTTCTGTATTTCAACATGATTTGGAGCTTGTTTTTGAAAAGTGTTTATTTCTGTTTTTCAACATGATTTAGAGCTTGTTTTTGGAAAAGTGTTTATTTCTGTATTCCAATGTTGCAACTTGCTGAAAACTGTCCACAGTGCTCCTATCATCCTGATTAAACAGTACTGAAATAAAATTAACTTACAGAGTGCATCAAACATGATTTAGGGCTTGTTTATGGAAAAGTGTTTATTTCTGTATTTCAACATGATTTGGAGCTTGTTTATGGAAAAGTGCATATTTCTGTATTTCAACATGATTTGGAGCTTGTTTTTGAAAAGTGCCTATTTCTGTTTTTCAACATATTTAGAGCTTGTTTTTGGAAAAGTGTTTATTTCTGTATTCCAAAGTTGCAACTTGCTGAAAACTGTCCACAGTGTTCCTATCATCCTGATTAAACAGTACTGAAATAAAATTAACTTACAGAGTGCATCAGTCATGATTTAGAGCTTGTTTATGGAAAAGTGTGTATTTCTGTATTTCAACATGATTTGGAGCTTGTTTATGGAAAAGTGTGTATTTCTGTATTTCAACATGATTTGGAGCTTGTTTTTGAAAAGTGCCTATTTCTGTTTTTCAACACGATTTAGAGCTTGTTTTTGGAAAAGTGTTTATTTCTGTATTTCAATGTTGCAACTTGCTGAAAACTGTCCACATTGTTCCTATCATCCTGATTAAACAGTACTGAAATAAATTTAACTTACAGAGTGCATCAGTCATGATTTAGAGCTTGTTTATGGAAAAGTGTGTATTTCTGTATTTCAACATGATTTGGAGCTTGTTTTTGAAAAGTGCTTATTTCTGTATTTCAACATGATTTGGAGCTTGTTTTTGAAAAGTGTTTATTTCTGTTTTTCAACATGATTTAGAGCTTGTTTTTGGAAAAGTGTTTATTTCTGTATTCCAATGTTGCAACTTGCTGAAAACTGTCCACAGTGTTCCTATCATCCTGATTAAACAGTACTGAAATAAAATTAACTTACAGAGTGCATCAGTCATGATTTAGAGCTTGTTTATGGAAAAGTGTGTATTTCTGTATTTCAACATGATTTAGAGCTTGTTTTTGGAAAAGTGTTTATTTCTGTATTCCATTGTTGCAACTTGCTGAAAACTGTCCACAGTGTTCCTATCATCCTGATTAAACAGTACTGAAATAAAATTAACTTACAGAGTGCATCAGTCATGATTTAGAGCTTGTTTATGGAAAAGTGTGTATTTCTGTATTTCAACATGATTTGGAGCTTGTTTTTGGAAAAGTGTTTATTTCTGTATTCCAATGTTGCAACTTGCTGAAAACTGTTCACAGTGTTCCTATCATCCTGATTAAACAGTACTGAAATAAAATTAACTTACAGAGTGCATCAGTCATGATTTAGAGCTTGTTTATGGAAAAGTGTGTATTTCTGTATTTCAACATGATTTGGAGCTTGTTTTTGAAAAGTGCCTATTTCTGTTTTTCAACATATTTAGAGCTTGTTTTTGGAAAAGTGTTTATTTCTGTATTCCAATGTTGCAACTTGCTGAAAACTGTCCACAGTGTTCCTATCATCCTGATTAAACAGTACTGAAATAAAATTAACTTACAGAGTGCATCAGTCATGATTTAGAGCTTGTTTATGGAAAAATGTGTATTTCTGTATTTCAATATGATTTGGAGCTTGTTTTTGAAATGTGTTTATTTCTGTTTTTCAACATGATTTAGAGCTTGTTTTTGGAAAAGTGTTTATTTCTGTATTCCAATGTTGCAACTTGCTGAAAACTGTACACAGTGTTCCTATCATCCTGATTAAACTGTACTGAAATAAAATGATCTTACAGAGTGCATCAGTCATGATTTAGAGCTTGTTTATGGAAAAGTGTGTATTTCTGTATTTCAACATGATTTGGAGCTTGTTTTTGAAAAGTGCTTATTTCTGTATTTCAACATGATTTGGAGCTTGTTTTTGAAAAGTGTTTATTTCTGTTTTTCAACATGATTTAGAGCTTGTTTTTGGAAAAGTGTTTATTTCTGTATTCCAATGTTGCAACTTGCTGAAAACTGTCCACAGTGTTCCTATCATCCTGATTGAACAGTACTGAAATAAAATGAACTTACAGAGTGCATCAGTCATGATTTAGAGCTTGTTTATGGAAAAGTGTGTATTTCTGTATTTCAACATGATTTGGAGCTTGTTTTTGAAAAGTGCTTATTTCTGTATTTCAACATGATTTGGAGCTTGTTTTTGAAAAGTGCTTATTCCTGTATTTCAACATGATTTGGAGCTTGTTTTTGAAAAGTGTTTATTTCTGTTTTTCAACATGATTTAGAGCTTGTTTTTGGAAAAGTGTTTATTTCTGTATTCCAATGTTGCAACTTGCTGAAAACTGTACACAGTGTTCCTATCATCCTGATTAAACTGTACTGAAATAAAATGAACTTACAGAGTGCATCAGTCATGATTTAGAGCTTGTTTATGGAAAAGTGTGTATTTCTGTATTTCAACATGATTTGGAGCTTGTTTTTGAAAAGTGCTTATTTCTGTATTTCAACATGATTTGTAGCTTGTTTTTGAAAAGTGTTTATTTCTGTTTTTCAACATGATTTAGAGCTTGTTTTTGGAAAAGTGTTTATTTCTGTATTCCAATGTTGCAACTTGCTGAAAACTGTCCACAGTGCTCCTATCATCCTGATTAAACAGTACTGAAATAAAATTAACTTACAGAGTGCATCAAACATGATTTAGGGCTTGTTTATGGAAAAGTGTTTATTTCTGTATTTCAACATGATTTGGAGCTTGTTTTTGAAAAGTGCCTATTTCTGTTTTTCAACATATTTAGAGCTTGTTTTTGGAAAAGTGTTTATTTCTGTATTCCAATGTTGCAACTTGCTGAAAACTGTCCACAGTGTTCCTATCATCCTGATTAAACAGTACTGAAATAAAATTAACTCACAGAGTGCATCAGTCATGATTTAGAGCTTGTTTATGGAAAAGTGTTTATTTCTGTATTTCAACATGATTTGGAGCTTGTTTTTGAAAAGTGCTTATTTCTGTATTTCAACATGATTTGGAGCTTGTTTTTGAAAAGTGTTTATTTCTGTTTTTCAACATGATTTAGAGCTTGTTTTTGGAAAAGTGTTTATTTCTGTATTCCAATGTTGCAACTTGCTGAAAACTGTCCACAGTGCTCCTATCATCCTGATTAAACAGTACTGAAATAAAATTAACTTACAGAGTGCATCAAACATGATTTAGGGCTTGTTTATGGAAAAGTGTTTATTTCTGTATTTCAACATGATTTGGAGCTTGTTTATGGAAAAGTGTGTATTTCTGTATTTCAACATGATTTGGAGCTTGTTTTTGAAAAGTGCCTATTTCTGTTTTTCAACATATTTAGAGCTTGTTTTTGGAAAAGTGTTTATTTCTGTATTCCAATGTTGCAACTTGCTGAAAACTGTCCACAGTGTTCCTATCATCCTGATTAAACAGTACTGAAATAAAATTAACTTACAGAGTGCATCAGTCATGATTTAGAGCTTGTTTATGGAAAAGTGTGTATTTCTGTATTTCAACATGATTTGGAGCTTGTTTATGGAAAAGTGTGTATTTCTGTATTTCAACATGATTTGGAGCTTGTTTTTGAAAAGTGCCTATTTCTGTTTTTCAACACGATTTAGAGCTTGTTTTTGGAAAAGTGTTTATTTCTGTATTTCAATGTTGCAACTTGCTGAAAACTGTCCACATTGTTCCTATCATCCTGATTAAACAGTACTGAAATAAATTTAACTTACAGAGTGCATCAGTCATGATTTAGAGCTTGTTTATGGAAAAGTGTGTATTTCTGTATTTCAACATGATTTGGAGCTTGTTTTTGAAAAGTGCTTATTTCTGTATTTCAACATGATTTGGAGCTTGTTTTTGAAAAGTGTTTATTTCTGTTTTTCAACATGATTTAGAGCTTGTTTTTGGAAAAGTGTTTATTTCTGTATTCCAATGTTGCAACTTGCTGAAAACTGTCCACAGTGTTCCTATCATCCTGATTAAACAGTACTGAAATAAAATTAACTTACAGAGTGCATCAGTCATGATTTAGAGCTTGTTTATGGAAAAGTGTGTATTTCTGTATTTCAACATGATTTAGAGCTTGTTTTTGGAAAAGTGTTTATTTCTGTATTCCATTGTTGCAACTTGCTGAAAACTGTCCACAGTGTTCCTATCATCCTGATTAAACAGTACTGAAATAAAATTAACTTACAGAGTGCATCAGTCATGATTTAGAGCTTGTTTATGGAAAAGTGTGTATTTCTGTATTTCAACATGATTTGGAGCTTGTTTTTGGAAAAGTGTTTATTTCTGTATTCCAATGTTGCAACTTGCTGAAAACTGTCCACAGTGTTCCTATCATCCTGATTAAACAGTACTGAAATAAAATTAACTTACAGAGTGCATCAGTCATGATTTAGAGCTTGTTTATGGAAAAGTGTGTATTTCTGTATTTCAACATGATTTGGAGCTTGTTTTTGAAAAGTGCTTATTTCTGTATTTCAACATGATTTGGAGCTTGTTTTTGAAAAGTGTTTATTTCTGTTTTTCAACATGATTTAGAGCTTGTTTTTGGAAAAGTGTTTATTTCTGTATTCCAATGTTGCAACTTGCTGAAAACTGTCCACAGTGTTCCTATCATCCTGATTAAACAGTACTGAAATAAAATTAACTTACAGAGTGCATCAGTCATGATTTAGAGCTTGTTTATGGAAAAGTGTGTATTTCTGTATTTCAACATGATTTGGAGCTTGTTTTTGGAAAAGTGTTTATTTCTGTATTCCAATGTTGCAACTTGCTGAAAACTGTCCACAGTGTTCCTATCATCCTGATTAAACAGTACTGAAATAAAATTAACTTACAGAGTGCATCAGTCATGATTTAGAGCTTGTTTATGGAAAAGTGTGTATTTCTGTATTTCAACATGATTTGGAGCTTGTTTTTGAAAAGTGCTTATTTCTGTATTTCAACATGATTTGGAGCTTGTTTTTGAAAAGTGTTTATTTCTGTTTTTCAACATGATTTAGAGCTTGTTTTTGGAAAAGTGTTTATTTCTGTATTCCAATGTTGCAACTTGCTGAAAACTGTCCACAGTGTTCCTATCATCCTGATTAAACAGTACTGAAATAAAATTAACTTACAGAGTGCATCAGTCATGATTTAGAGCTTGTTTATGGAAAAGTGTTTATTTCTGTATTTCAACATGATTTGGAGCTTGTTTATGGAAAAGTGTGTATTTCTGTATTTCAACATGATTTGGAGCTTGTTTTTGAAAAGTGCTATTTCTGTTTTTCAACATGATTTAGAGCTTGTTTTTGGAAAAGTGTTTATTTCTGTATTCCAATGTTGCAACTTGCTGAAAACTGTTCACAGTGTTCCTATCATCCTGATTAAACAGTACTGAAATAAAATTAACTTACAGAGTGCATCAGTCATGATTTAGAGCTTGTTTATGGAAAAGTGTGTATTTCTGTATTTCAACATGATTTGGAGCTTGTTTTTGAAAAGTGCTTATTTCTGTTTTTCAACACGATTTAGAGCTTGTTTTTGAAAAGTGTTTATTTCTGTTTTTCAACATGATTTAGAGCTTGTTTTTGGAAAAGTGTTTATTTCTGTATTCCAATGTTGCAACTTGCTGAAAACTGTACACAGTGTTCCTATCATCCTGATTAAACTGTACTGAAATAAAATGAACTTACAGAGTGCATCAGTCATGATTTAGAGCTTGTTTATGGAAAAGTGTGTATTTCTGTATTTCAACATGATTTGGAGCTTGTTTTTGAAAAGTGCTTATTTCTGTATTTCAACATGATTTGTAGCTTGTTTTTGAAAAGTGTTTATTTCTGTTTTTCAACATGATTTAGAGCTTGTTTTTGGAAAAGTGTTTATTTCTGTATTCCAATGTTGCAACTTGCTGAAAACTGTCCACAGTGCTCCTATCATCCTGATTAAACAGTACTGAAATAAAATTAACTTACAGAGTGCATCAAACATGATTTAGGGCTTGTTTATGGAAAAGTGTTTATTTCTGTATTTCAACATGATTTGGAGCTTGTTTATGGAAAAGTGTGTATTTCTGTATTTCAACATGACTTGGAGCTTGTTTTTGAAAAGTGCCTATTTCTGTTTTTCAACATGATTTAGAGCTTGTTTTTGGAAAAGTGTTTATTTCTGTATTCCAATGTTGCAACTTGCTGAAAACTGTCCACAGTGCTCCTATCATCCTGATTAAACAGTACTGAAATAAAATTAACTTACAGAGTGCATCAAACATGATTTAGGGCTTGTTTATGGAAAAGTGTTTATTTCTGTATTTCAACATGATTTGGAGCTTGTTTATGGAAAAGTGTGTATTTCTGTATTTCAACATGATTTGGAGCTTGTTTTTGAAAAGTGCCTATTTCTGTTTTTCAACATGATTTAGAGCTTGTTTTTGGAAAAGTGTTTATTTCTGTATTCCAATGTTGCAACTTGCTGAAAACTGTCCACAGTGTTCCTATCATCCTGATTAAACAGTACTGAAATAAAATTAACTTACAGAGTGCATCAGTCATGATTTAGAGCTTGTTTATGGAAAAGTGTGTATTTCTGTATTTCAACATGATTTGGAGCTTGTTTTTGAAAAGTGCTTATTTCTGTATTTCAACATGATTTGGAGCTTGTTTTTGAAAAGTGTTTATTTCTGTTTTTCAACATGATTTAGAGCTTGTTTTTGGAAAAGTGTTTATTTCTGTATTCCAATGTTGCAACTTGCTGAAAACTGTCCACAGTGCTCCTATCATCCTGATTAAACAGTGCTGAAATAAAATTAACTTACAGAGTGCATCAAACATGATTTAGGGCTTGTTTATGGAAAAGTGTTTATTTCTGTATTTCAACATGATTTGGAGCTTGTTTATGGAAAAGTGTGTATTTCTGTATTTCAACATGATTTGGAGCTTGTTTTTGAAAAGTGCCTATTTCTGTTTTTCAACATATTTAGAGCTTGTTTTTGGAAAAGTGTTTATTTCTGTATTCCAATGTTGCAACTTGCTGAAAACTGTCCACAGTGTTCCTATCATCCTGATTAAACAGTACTGAAATAAAATTAACTTACAGAGTGCATCAGTCATGATTTAAAGCTTGTTTATGGAAAAGTGTGTATTTCTGTATTTCAACATGATTTGGAGCTTGTTTATGGAAAAGTGTGTATTTCTGTATTTCAACATGATTTGGAGCTTGTTTTTGAAAAGTGCCTATTTCTGTTTTTCAACACGATTTAGAGCTTGTTTTTGGAAAAGTGTTTATTTCTGTATTTCAATGTTGCAACTTGCTGAAAACTGTCCACATTGTTCCTATCATCCTGATTAAACAGTACTGAAATAAATTTAACTTACAGAGTGCATCAGTCATGATTTAGAGCTTGTTTATGGAAAAGTGTGTATTTCTGTATTTCAACATGATTTGGAGCTTGTTTTTGAAAGTGCTTATTTCTGTATTTCAACATGATTTGGAGCTTGTTTTTGAAAAGTGTTTATTTCTGTTTTTCAACATGATTTAGAGCTTGTTTTTGGAAAAGTGTTTATTTCTGTATTCCAATGTTGCAACTTGCTGAAAACTGTCCACAGTGCTCCTATCATCCTGATTAAACAGTGCTGAAATAAAATTAACTTACAGAGTGCATCAAACATGATTTAGGGCTTGTTTATGGAAAAGTGTTTATTTCTGTATTTCAACATGATTTGGAGCTTGTTTATGGAAAAGTGTTTATTTCTGTATTCCATTGTTGCAACTTGCTGAAAACTGTCCACAGTGTTCCTATCATCCTGATTAATCAGTACTGAAATAAAATTAACTTACAGAGTTTATCAGTCATGATTTAGAGCTTGTTTATGGAAAAGTGTGTATTTCTGTATTTCAACATGATTTGGAGCTTGTTTTTGGAAAAGTGTTTATTTCTGTATTCCAATGTTGCAACTTGCTGAAAACTGTCCACAGTGTTCCTATCATCCTGATTAAACAGTACTGAAATAAAATTAACTTACAGAGTGCATCAGTCATGATTTAGAGCTTGTTTATGGAAAAGTGTGTATTTCTGTATTTCAACATGATTTGGAGCTTGTTTTTGAAAAGTGCTTATTTCTGTATTTCAACATGATTTGGAGCTTGTTTTTGAAAAGTGTTTATATCTGTTTTTCAACATGATTTAGAGCTTGTTTTTGGAAAAGTGTTTATTTCTGTATTCCAATGTTGCAACTTGCTGAAAACTGTCCACAGTGTTCCTATCATCCTGATTAAACTGTACTGAAATAAAATTAACTTACAGAGTGCATCAGTCATGATTTAGAGCTTGTTTATGGAAAAGTGTTTATTTCTGTATTTCAACATGATTTGGAGCTTGTTTATGGAAAAGTGTGTATTTCTGTATTTCAACATGATTTGGAGCTTGTTTTTGAAAAGTGCTATTTCTGTTTTTCAACATGATTTAGAGCTTGTTTTTGGAAAAGTGTTTATTTCTGTATTCCAATGTTGCAACTTGCTGAAAACTGTTCACAGTGTTCCTATCATCCTGATTAAACAGTACTGAAATAAAATTAACTTACAGAGTGCATCAGTCATGATTTAGAGCTTGTTTATGGAAAAGTGTGTATTTCTGTATTTCAACATGATTTGGAGCTTGTTTTTGAAAAGTGCTTATTTCTGTTTTTCAACACGATTTAGAGCTTGTTTTTGGAAAAGTGTTTATTTCTGCATTTCAATGTTGCAACTTGCTGAAAACTGTCCACAGTGTTCCTATCATCCTGATTAAACAGTACTGAAATAAAATGAACTTACAGAGTGCATCAGTCATGATTTAGAGCTTGTTTATGGAAAAGTGTGTATTTCTGTATTTCAACATGATTTGGAGCTTGTTTTTGAAAAGTGCTTATTTCTGTATTTCAACATGATTTGGAGCTTGTTTTTGAAAAGCGTTTATTTCTGTTTTTCAACATGATTTAGAGCTTGTTTTTGGAAAAGTGTTTATTTCTGCATTTCAATGTTGCAACTTGCTGAAAACTATCCACAGTGTTCCTATCATCCTGATTAAACAGTACTGAAATAAAATTAACTTACAGAGTGCATCAAACATGATTTAGGGCTTGTTTATGGAAAAGTGTTTATTTCTGTATTTCAACATGATTTGGAGCTTGTTTTTGAAAAGTGCTTATTTCTGTTTTTCAACATGATTTGGAGCTTGTTTTTGAAAAGTGCAAATTTCTGTATTTCAACATGATTTGGAGCTTGTTTTTGAAAAGTGTTTATTTCTGTTTTTTAACATGATTTAGAGCTTGTTTTTGGAAAAGTGTTTATTTCTCTATTCCAATGTTGCAACTTGCTGAAAACTGTCCACAGTGTTCCTATCATCCTGATTAAACAGTACTGAAATAAAATGAACTTACAGAGTGCATCAGTCATGATTTAGAGCTTGTTTATGGAAAAGTGTGTATTTCTGTATTTCAACATGATTTGGAGCTTGTTTTTGAAAAGTGCTTATTTCTGTATTTCAACATGATTTGGAGCTTGTTTTTGAAAAGTGTTTATTTCTGTTTTTCAACATGATTTAGAGCTTGTTTTTGGAAAAGTGTTTATTTCTGTATTCCAATGTTGCAAGATGCTGAAAACTGTCCACAGTGTTCCTATCATCCTAATTAAACAGTACTGAAATAAAATGAACTTACAGAGTGCATCAGTCATGATTTAGAGCTTGTTTTTGAAAAGTGCTTATTTCTGTATTTCAACATGATTTGGAGCTTGTTTTTGAAAAGTGTTTATTTCTGTTTTTCAACATGATTTAGAGCTTGTTTTTGGAAAAGTGTTTATTTCTGTATTCCAATGTTGCAACTTGCTGAAAACTGTTCACAGTGTTCCTATCATCCTGATTAAACAGTACTGAAATAAAATTAACTTACAGAGTGCATCAGTCATGATTTAGAGCTTGTTTATGGAAAAGTGTGTATTTCTGTATTTCAACATGATTTGGAGCTTGTTTTTGAAAAGTGCTTATTTCTGTATTTCAACATGATTTGGAGCTTGTTTTTGAAAAGTGTTTATTTCTGTATTCCAATGTTGCAACTTGCTGAAAACTGTCCACAGTGCTCCTATCATCCTGATTAAACAGTACTGAAATAAAATTAACTTACAGAGTGCATCAAACATGATTTAGGGCTTGTTTATGGAAAAGTGTTTATTTCTGTATTTCAACATGATTTGGAGCTTGTTTTTGAAAAGTGCTTATTTCTGTTTTTCAACATGATTTGGAGCTTGTTTTTGAAAAGTGCAAATTTCTGTATTTCAACATGATTTGGAGCTTGTTTTTGAAAAGTGTTTATTTCTGTTTTTTAACATGATTTAGAGCTTGTTTTTGGAAAAGTGTTTATTTCTCTATTCCAATGTTGCAACTTGCTGAAAACTGTCCACAGTGTTCCTATCATCCTGATTAAACAGTACTGAAATAAAATGAACTTACAGAGTGCATCAGTCATGATTTAGAGCTTGTTTATGGAAAAGTGTGTATTTCTGTATTTCAACATGATTTGGAGCTTGTTTTTGAAAAGTGCTTATTTCTGTATTTCAACATGATTTGGAGCTTGTTTTTGAAAAGTGTTTATTTCTGTTTTTCAACATGATTTAGAGCTTGTTTTTGGAAAAGTGTTTATTTCTGTATTCCAATGTTGCAAGATGCTGAAAACTGTCCACAGTGTTCCTATCATCCTAATTAAACAGTACTGAAATAAAATGAACTTACAGAGTGCATCAGTCATGATTTAGAGCTTGTTTTTGAAAAGTGCTTATTTCTGTATTTCAACATGATTTGGAGCTTGTTTTTGAAAAGTGTTTATTTCTGTTTTTCAACATGATTTAGAGCTTGTTTTTGGAAAAGTGTTTATTACTGTATTCCAATGTTGCAACTTGCTGAAAACTGTTCACAGTGTTCCTATCATCCTGATTAAACAGTACTGAAATAAAATGAACTTACAGAGTGCATCAGTCATGATTTAGAGCTTGTTTATGGAAAAGTGTGTATTTCTGTATTTCAACATGATTTGGAGCTTGTTTTTGAAAAGTGCTTATTTCTGTATTTCAACATGATTTGGAGCTTGTTTTTGAAAAGCGTTTATTTCTGTTTTTCAACATGATTTAGAGCTTGTTTTTGGAAAAGTGTTTATTTCTGCATTTCAATGTTGCAACTTGCTGAAAACTGTCCACAGTGTTCCTATCATCCTCATTAAACAGTACTGAAATAAAATGAACTTACAGAGTGCATCAGTCATGATTTAGAGCTTGTTTATGGAAAAGTGTGTATTTCTGTATTTCAACATGATTTGGAGCTTGTTTTTGAAAAGTGCTTATTTCTGTATTTCAACATGATTTGGAGCTTGTTTTTGAAAAGTGTTTATTTCTGTTTTTCAACATGATTTAGAGCTTGTTTTTGGAAAAGTGTTTATTTCTGTATTCCAATGTTGCAAGATGCTGAAAACTGTCCACAGTGTTCCTATCATCCTAATTAAACAGTACTGAAATAAAATGAACTTACAGAGTGCATCAGTCATGATTTAGAGCTTGTTTTTGAAAAGTGCTTATTTCTGTATTTCAACATGATTTGGAGCTTGTTTTTGAAAAGTGTTTATTTCTGTTTTTCAACATGATTTAGAGCTTGTTTTTGGAAAAGTGTTTATTTCTGTATTCCAATGTTGCAACTTGCTGAAAACTGTTCACAGTGTTCCTATCATCCTGATTAAACAGTACTGAAATAAAATTAACTTACAGAGTGCATCAGTCATGATTTAGAGCTTGTTTATGGAAAAGTGTGTATTTCTGTATTTCAACATGATTTGGAGCTTGTTTTTGAAAAGTGCTTATTTCTGTTTTTCAACACGATTTAGAGCTTGTTTTTGGAAAAGTGTTTATTTCTGCATTTCAATGTTGCAACTTGCTGAAAACTGTCCACAGTGTTCCTATCATCCTGATTAAACAGTACTGAAATAAAATTAACTTAGAGTGCATCAGTCATGATTTAGAGCTTGTTTATGGAAAAGTGTTTATTTCTGTATTTCAACATGATTTGGAGCTTGTTTATGGAAAAGTGTGTATTTCTGTATTTCAACATGATTTGGAGCTTGTTTTTGAAAAGTGCTATTTCTGTTTTTCAACATGATTTAGAGCTTGTTTTTGGAAAAGTGTTTATTTCTGTATTCCAATGTTGCAACTTGCTGAAAACTGTTCACAGTGTTCCTATCATCCTGATTAAACAGTACTGAAATAAAATTAACTTACAGAGTGCATCAGTCATGATTTAGAGCTTGTTTATGGAAAAGTGTGTATTTCTGTATTTCAACATGATTTGGAGCTTGTTTTTGAAAAGTGCTTATTTCTGTTTTTCAACACGATTTAGAGCTTGTTTTTGGAAAAGTGTTTATTTCTGCATTTCAATGTTGCAACTTGCTGAAAACTGTCCACAGTGTTCCTATCATCCTGATTAAACAGTACTGAAATAAAATGAACTTACAGAGTGCATCAGTCATGATTTAGAGCTTGTTTATGGAAAAGTGTGTATTTCTGTATTTCAACATGATTTGGAGCTTGTTTTTGAAAAGTGCTTATTTCTGTATTTCAACATGATTTGGAGCTTGTTTTTGAAAAGCGTTTATTTCTGTTTTTCAACATGATTTAGAGCTTGTTTTTGGAAAAGTGTTTATTTCTGCATTTCAATGTTGCAACTTGCTGAAAACTATCCACAGTGTTCCTATCATCCTGATTAAACAGTACTGAAATAAAATTAACTTACAGAGTGCATCAAACATGATTTAGGGCTTGTTTATGGAAAAGTGTTTATTTCTGTATTTCAACATGATTTGGAGCTTGTTTTTGAAAAGTGCTTATTTCTGTTTTTCAACATGATTTGGAGCTTGTTTTTGAAAAGTGCAAATTTCTGTATTTCAACATGATTTGGAGCTTGTTTTTGAAAAGTGTTTATTTCTGTTTTTTAACATGATTTAGAGCTTGTTTTTGGAAAAGTGTTTATTTCTCTATTCCAATGTTGCAACTTGCTGAAAACTGTCCACAGTGTTCCTATCATCCTGATTAAACAGTACTGAAATAAAATGAACTTACAGAGTGCATCAGTCATGATTTAGAGCTTGTTTATGGAAAAGTGTGTATTTCTGTATTTCAACATGATTTGGAGCTTGTTTTTGAAAAGTGCTTATTTCTGTATTTCAACATGATTTGGAGCTTGTTTTTGAAAAGTGTTTATTTCTGTTTTTCAACATGATTTAGAGCTTGTTTTTGGAAAAGTGTTTATTTCTGTATTCCAATGTTGCAACTTGCTGAAAACTGTCCACAGTGTTCCTATCATCCTAATTAAACAGTACTGAAATAAAATGAACTTACAGAGTGCATCAGTCATGATTTAGAGCTTGTTTTTGAAAAGTGCTTATTTCTGTATTTCAACATGATTTGGAGCTTGTTTTTGAAAAGTGTTTATTTCTGTTTTTCAACATGATTTAGAGCTTGTTTTTTGAAAAGTGTTTATTTCTGTATTCCAATGTTGCAACTTGCTGAAAACTGTTCACAGTGTTCCTATCATCCTGATTAAACAGTACTGAAATAAAATTAACTTATAAAGTGCATCAGTCATGATTTAGAGCTTTTTTATGGAAAAGTGTGTATTTCTGTATTTCAACATGATTTGGAGCTTGTTTTTGAAAAGTGCTCATTTCTGTTTTTCAACACGATTTAGAGCTTGTTTTTGGAAAAGTGTTTATTTCTGCATTTCAATGTTGCAACTTGCTGAAAACTGTCCACAGTGTTCCTATCATCCTGATTAAACAGTACTGAAATAAAATGAACTTACAGAGTGCATAAGTCATGATTTAGAGCTTGTTTATGGAAAAGTGTGTATTTCTGTATTTCAACATGATTTGGAGCTTGTTTTTGAAAAGTGCTTATTTCTGTATTTCAACATGATTTGGAGCTTGTTTTTGAAAAGCGTTTATTTCTGTTTTTCAACATGATTTAGAGCTTGTTTTTGGAAAAGTGTTTATTTCTGCATTTCAATGTTGCAACTTGCTGAAAACTGTCCACAGTGTTCCTATCATCCTGAATAAACAGTACTGAAATAAAATGAACTTACAGAGTGCATCAGTCATGATTTAGAGCTTGTTTATGGAAAAGTGTGTATTTCTGTATTTCAACATGATTTGGAGCTTGTTTTTGAAAAGTGCTTATTTCTGTATTTCAACATGATTTGGAGCTTGTTTTTGAAAAGTGTTTATTTCTGTTTTTCAACATGATTTAGAGCTTGTTTTTGGAAAAGTGTTTATTTCTGTATTCCAATGTTGCAACTTGCTGAAAACTGTCCACAGTGCTCCTATCATCCTGATTAAACAGTACTGAAATAAAATTAACTTACAGAGTGCATCAAACATGATTTAGGGCTTGTTTATGGAAAAGTGTTTATTTCTGTATTTCAACATGATTTGGAGCTTGTTTTTGAAAAGTGCTTATTTCTGTTTTTTAACATGATTTAGAGCTTGTTTTTGGAAAAGTGTTTATTTCTCTATTCCAATGTTGCAACTTGCTGAAAACTGTCCACAGTGTTCCTATCATCCTGATTAAACAGTACTGAAATAAAATGAACTTACAGAGTGCATCAGTCATGATTTAGAGCTTGTTTATGGAAAAGTGTGTATTTCTGTATTTCAACATGATTTGGAGCTTGTTTTTGAAAAGTGCAAATTTCTGTATTTCAACATGATTTGGAGCTTGTTTTTGAAAAGTATTTATTTCTGTTTTTTAACATGATTTAGAGCTTGTTTTTGGAAAAGTGTTTATTTCTCTATTCCAATGTTGCAACTTGCTGAAAACTGTCCACAGTGTTCCTATCATCCTGATTAAACAGTACTGAAATAAAATGAACTTACAGAGTGCATCAGTCATGATTTAGAGCTTGTTTATGGAAAAGTGTGTATTTCTGTATTTCAACATGATTTGGAGCTTGTTTTTGAAAAGTGTTTATTTCTGTTTTTCAACATGATTTAGAGCTTGTTTTTGGAAAAGTGTTTATTTCTGTATTCCAATGTTGCAAGATGCTGAAAACTGTCCACAGTGTTCCTATCATCCTAATTAAACAGTACTGAAATAAAATGAACTTACAGAGTGCATCAGTCATGATTTAGAGCTTGTTTTTGAAAAGTGCTTATTTCTGTATTTCAACATGATTTGGAGCTTGTTTTTGAAAAGTGTTTATTTCTGTTTTTCAACATGATTTAGAGCTTGTTTTTGGAAAAGTGTTTATTTCTGTATTCCAATGTTGCAACTTGCTGAAAACTGTTCACAGTGTTCCTATCATCCTGATTAAACAGTACTGAAATAAAATTAACTTACAGAGTGCATCAGTCATGATTTAGAGCTTGTTTATGGAAAAGTGTGTATTTCTGTATTTCAACATGATTTGGAGCTTGTTTTTGAAAAGTGTTTATTTCTGTTTTTCAACATGATTTAGAGCTTGTTTTTGGAAAAGTGTTTATTTCTGTATTCCAATGTTGCAAGATGCTGAAAACTGTCCACAGTGTTCCTATCATCCTAATTAAACAGTACTGAAATAAAATGAACTTACAGAGTGCATCAGTCATGATTTAGAGCTTGTTTTTGAAAAGTGCTTATTTCTGTATTTCAACATGATTTGGAGCTTGTTTTTGAAAAGTGTTTATTTCTGTTTTTCAACATGATTTAGAGCTTGTTTTTGGAAAAGTGTTTATTTCTGTATTCCAATGTTGCAACTTGCTGAAAACTGTTCACAGTGTTCCTATCATCCTGATTAAACAGTACTGAAATAAAATTAACTTACAGAGTGCATCAGTCATGATTTAGAGCTTGTTTATGGAAAAGTGTGTATTTCTGTATTTCAACATGATTTGGAGCTTGTTTTTGAAAAGTGCTTATTTCTGTTTTTCAACACGATTTAGAGCTTGTTTTTGGAAAAGTGTTTATTTCTGCATTTCAATGTTGCAACTTGCTGAAAACTGTCCACAGTGTTCCTATCATCCTGATTAAACAGTACTGAAATAAAATGAACTTACAGAGTGCATAAGTCATGATTTAGAGCTTGTTTATGGAAAAGTGTGTATTTCTGTATTTCAACATGATTTGGAGCTTGTTTTTGAAAAGTGCTTATTTCTGTATTTCAACATGATTTGGAGCTTGTTTTTGAAAAGCGTTTATTTCTGTTTTTCAACATGATTTAGAGCTTGTTTTTGGAAAAGTGTTTATTTCTGCATTTCAATGTTGCAACTTGCTGAAAACTGTCCACAGTGTTCCTATCATCCTCATTAAACAGTACTGAAATAAAATGAACTTACAGAGTGCATCAGTCATGATTTAGAGCTTGTTTATGGAAAAGTGTGTATTTCTGTATTTCAACATGATTTGGAGCTTGTTTTTGAAAAGTGCTTATTTCTGTATTTCAACATGATTTGGAGCTTGTTTTTGAAAAGTGTTTATTTCTGTTTTTCAACATGATTTAGAGCTTGTTTTTGGAAAAGTGTTTATTTCTGTATTCCAATGTTGCAACTTGCTGAAAACTGTCCACAGTGCTCCTATCATCCTGATTAAACAGTACTGAAATAAAATTAACTTACAGTGTGCATCAAACATGATTTAGGGCTTGTTTATGGAAAAGTGTTTATTTCTGTATTTCAAAAATGATTTGGAGCTTGTTTTTGAAAAGTGCTTATTTCTGTTTTTCAAAATGATTTGGAGCTTGTTTTTGAAAAGTGCAAATTTCTGTATTTCAACATGATTTGGAGCTTGTTTTTGAAAAGTGTTTATTTCTGTTTTTTAACATGATTTAGAGCTTGTTTTTGGAAAAGTGTTTATTTCTCTATTCCAATGTTGCAACTTGCTGAAAACTGTCCACAGTGTTCCTATCATCCTGATTAAACAGTACTGAAATAAAATGAACTTACAGAGTGCATCAGTCATGATTTAGAGCTTGTTTATGGAAAAGTGTGTATTTCTGTATTTCAACATGATTTGGAGCTTGTTTTTGAAAAGTGCTTATTTCTGTATTTCAACATGATTTGGAGCTTGTTTTTGAAAAGTGTTTATTTCTGTTTTTCAACATGATTTAGAGCTTGTTTTTGGAAAAGTGTTTATTTCTGTATTCCAATGTTGCAAGATGCTGAAAACTGTCCACAGTGTTCCTATCATCCTAATTAAACAGTACTGAAATAAAATGAACTTACAGAGTGCATCAGTCATGATTTAGAGCTTGTTTTTGAAAAGTGCTTATTTCTGTATTTCAACATGATTTGGAGCTTGTTTTTGAAAAGTGTTTATTTCTGTTTTTCAACATGATTTAGAGCTTGTTTTTGGAAAAGTGTTTATTTCTGTATTCCAATGTTGCAACTTGCTGAAAACTGTCCACAGTGTTCCTATCATCCTGATTAAACAGTACTGAAATAAAATTAACTTACAGAGTGCATCAGTCATGATTTAGAGCTTGTTTATGGAAAAGTGTGTATTTCTGTATTTCAACATGATTTGGAGCTTGTTTTTGAAAAGTGCTTATTTCTGTTTTTCAACACGATTTAGAGCTTGTTTTTGGAAAAGTGTTTATTTCTGCATTTCAATGTTGCAACTTGCTGAAAACTGTCCACAGTGTTCCTATCATCCTGATTAAACAGTACTGAAATAAAATGAACTTACAGAGTCCATCAGTCATGATTTAGAGCTTGTTTATGGAAAAGTGTGTATTTCTGTATTTCAACATGATTTGGAGCTTGTTTTTGAAAAGTGCTTATTTCTGTATTTCAACATGATTTGGAGCTTGTTTTTGAAAAGCGTTTATTTCTGTTTTTCAACATGATTTAGAGCTTGTTTTTGGAAAAGTGTTTATTTCTGCATTTCAATGTTGCAACTTGCTGAAAACTGTCCACAGTGTTCCTTTCATCCTGATTAAACAGTACTGAAATAAAATGAACTTACAGAGTGCATCAGTCATGATTTAGAGCTTGTTTATGGAAAAGTGTGTATTTCTGTATTTCAACATGATTTGGAGCTTGTTTTTGAAAAGTGCTTATTTCTGTATTTCAACATGATTTGGAGCTTGTTTTTGAAAAGTGTTTATTTCTGTATTCCAATGTTGCAACTTGCTGAAAACTGTCCACAGTGCTCCTATCATCCTGATTAAACAGTACTGAAATAAAATTAACTTACAGAGTGCATCAAACATGATTTAGGGCTTGTTTATGGAAAAGTGTTTATTTCTGTATTTCAACATGATTTGGAGCTTGTTTTTGAAAAGTGCTTATTTCTGTTTTTCAACATGATTTGGAGCTTGTTTTTGAAAAGTGCAAATTTCTGTATTTCAACATGATTTGGAGCTTGTTTTTGAAAAGTGTTTATTTCTGTTTTTTAACATGATTTAGAGCTTGTTTTTGGAAAAGTGTTTATTTCTCTATTCCAATGTTGCAACTTGCTGAAAACTGTCCACAGTGTTCCTATCATCCTGATTAAACAGTACTGAAATAAAATGAACTTACAGAGTGCATCAGTCATGATTTAGAGCTTGTTTATGGAAAAGTGTGTATTTCTGTATTTCAACATGATTTGGAGCTTGTTTTTGAAAAGTGTTTATTTCTGTTTTTCAACATGATTTAGAGCTTGTTTTTGGAAAAGTGTTTATTTCTGTATTCCAATGTTGCAAGATGCTGAAAACTGTCCACAGTGTTCCTATCATCCTAATTAAACAGTACTGAAATAAAATGAACTTACAGAGTGCATCAGTCATGATTTAGAGCTTGTTTTTGAAAAGTGCTTATTTCTGTATTTCAACATGATTTGGAGCTTGTTTTTGAAAAGTGTTTATTTCTGTTTTTCAACATGATTTAGAGCTTGTTTTTGGAAAAGTGTTTATTTCTGTATTCCAATGTTGCAACTTGCTGAAAACTGTTCACAGTGTTCCTATCATCCTGATTAAACAGTACTGAAATAAAATTAACTTACAGAGTGCATCAGTCATGATTTAGAGCTTGTTTATGGAAAAGTGTGTATTTCTGTATTTCAACATGATTTGGAGCTTGTTTTTGAAAAGTGTTTATTTCTGTTTTTCAACATGATTTAGAGCTTGTTTTTGGAAAAGTGTTTATTTCTGTATTCCAATGTTGCAAGATGCTGAAAACTGTCCACAGTGTTCCTATCATCCTAATTAAACAGTACTGAAATAAAATGAACTTACAGAGTGCATCAGTCATGATTTAGAGCTTGTTTATGGAAAAGTGTGTATTTCTGTATTTCAACATGATTTGGAGCTTGTTTTTGAAAAGTGCTTATTTCTGTTTTTCAACACGATTTAGAGCTTGTTTTTGGAAAAGTGTTTATTTCTGCATTTCAATGTTGCAACTTGCTGAAAACTGTCCACAGTGTTCCTATCATCCTGATTAAACAGTACTGAAATAAAATGAACTTACAGAGTGCATAAGTCATGATTTAGAGCTTGTTTATGGAAAAGTGTGTATTTCTGTATTTCAACATGATTTGGAGCTTGTTTTTGAAAAGTGCTTATTTCTGTATTTCAACATGATTTGGAGCTTGTTTTTGAAAAGCGTTTATTTCTGTTTTTCAACATGATTTAGAGCTTGTTTTTGGAAAAGTGTTTATTTCTGCATTTCAATGTTGCAACTTGCTGAAAACTGTCCACAGTGTTCCTATCATCCTCATTAAACAGTACTGAAATAAAATGAACTTACAGAGTGCATCAGTCATGATTTAGAGCTTGTTTATGGAAAAGTGTGTATTTCTGTATTTCAACATGATTTGGAGCTTGTTTTTGAAAAGTGCTTATTTCTGTATTTCAACATGATTTGGAGCTTGTTTTTGAAAAGTGTTTATTTCTGTTTTTCAACATGATTTAGAGCTTGTTTTTGGAAAAGTGTTTATTTCTGTATTCCAATGTTGCAACTTGCTGAAAACTGTCCACAGTGTTCCTATCATCCTGATTAAACAGTACTGAAATAAAATTAACTTACAGAGTGCATCAAACATGATTTAGGGCTTGTTTATGGAAAAGTGTTTATTTCTGTATTTCAAAAATGATTTGGAGCTTGTTTTTGAAAAGTGCTTATTTCTGTTTTTCAAAATGATTTGGAGCTTGTTTTTGAAAAGTGCAAATTTCTGTATTTCAACATGATTTGGAGCTTGTTTTTGAAAAGTGTTTATTTCTGTTTTTTAACATGATTTAGAGCTTGTTTTTGGAAAAGTGTTTATTTCTCTATTCCAATGTTGCAACTTGCTGAAAACTGTCCACAGTGTTCCTATCATCCTGATTAAACAGTACTGAAATAAAATGAACTTACAGAGTGCATCAGTCATGATTTAGAGCTTGTTTATGGAAAAGTGTGTATTTCTGTATTTCAACATGATTTGGAGCTTGTTTTTGAAAAGTGCTTATTTCTGTATTTCAACATGATTTGGAGCTTGTTTTTGAAAAGTGTTTATTTCTGTTTTTCAACATGATTTAGAGCTTGTTTTTGGAAAAGTGTTTATTTCTGTATTCCAATGTTGCAAGATGCTGAAAACTGTCCACAGTGTTCCTATCATCCTAATTAAACAGTACTGAAATAAAATGAACTTACAGAGTGCATCAGTCATGATTTAGAGCTTGTTTTTGAAAAGTGCTTATTTCTGTATTTCAACATGATTTGGAGCTTGTTTTTGAAAAGTGTTTATTTCTGTTTTTCAACATGATTTAGAGCTTGTTTTTGGAAAAGTGTTTATTTCTGTATTCCAATGTTGCAACTTGCTGAAAACTGTCCACAGTGTTCCTATCATCCTGATTAAACAGTACTGAAATAAAATTAACTTACAGAGTGCATCAGTCATGATTTAGAGCTTGTTTATGGAAAAGTGTGTATTTCTGTATTTCAACATGATTTGGAGCTTGTTTTTGAAAAGTGCTTATTTCTGTTTTTCAACACGATTTAGAGCTTGTTTTTGGAAAAGTGTTTATTTCTGCATTTCAATGTTGCAACTTGCTGAAAACTGTCCACAGTGTTCCTATCATCCTGATTAAACAGTACTGAAATAAAATGAACTTACAGAGTCCATCAGTCATGATTTAGAGCTTGTTTATGGAAAAGTGTGTATTTCTGTATTTCAACATGATTTGGAGCTTGTTTTTGAAAAGTGCTTATTTCTGTATTTCAACATGATTTGGAGCTTGTTTTTGAAAAGCGTTTATTTCTGTTTTTCAACATGATTTAGAGCTTGTTTTTGGAAAAGTGTTTATTTCTGCATTTCAATGTTGCAACTTGCTGAAAACTGTCCACAGTGTTCCTATCATCCTGATTAAACAGTACTGAAATAAAATGAACTTACAGAGTGCATCAGTCATGATTTAGAGCTTGTTTATGGAAAAGTGTGTATTTCTGTATTTCAACATGATTTGGAGCTTGTTTTTGAAAAGTGCTTATTTCTGTATTTCAACATGATTTGGAGCTTGTTTTTGAAAAGTGTTTATTTCTGTTTTTCAACATGATTTAGAGCTTGTTTTTGGAAAAGTGTTTATTTCTGTATTCCAATGTTGCAACTTGCTGAAAACTGTCCACAGTGCTCCTATCATCCTGATTAAACAGTACTGAAATAAAATTAACTTACAGAGTGCATCAAACATGATTTAGGGCTTGTTTATGGAAAAGTGTTTATTTCTGTATTTCAACATGATTTGGAGCTTGTTTTTGAAAAGTGCAAATTTCTGTATTTCAACATGATTTGGAGCTTGTTTTTGAAAAGTGTTTATTTCTGTTTTTTAACATGATTTAGAGCTTGTTTTTGGAAAAGTGTTTATTTCTCTATTCCAATGTTGCAACTTGCTGAAAACTGTCCACAGTGTTCCTATCATCCTGATTAAACAGTACTGAAATAAAATGAACTTACAGAGTGCATCAGTCATGATTTAGAGCTTGTTTATGGAAAAGTGTGTATTTCTGTATTTCAACATGATTTGGAGCTTGTTTTTGAAAAGTGCTTATTTCTGTATTTCAACATGATTTGGAGCTTGTTTTTGAAAAGTGTTTATTTCTGTTTTTCAACATGATTTAGAGCTTGTTTTTGGAAAAGTGTTTATTTCTGTATTCCAATGTTGCAAGATGCTGAAAACTGTCCACAGTGTTCCTATCATCCTAATTAAACAGTACTGAAATAAAATGAACTTACAGAGTGCATCAGTCATGATTTAGAGCTTGTTTTTGAAAAGTGCTTATTTCTGTATTTCAACATGATTTGGAGCTTGTTTTTGAAAAGTGTTTATTTCTGTTTTTCAACATGATTTAGAGCTTGTTTTTGGAAAAGTGTTTATTTCTGTATTCCAATGTTGCAACTTGCTGAAAACTGTCCACAGTGTTCCTATCATCCTGATTAAACAGTACTGAAATAAAATTAACTTACAGAGTGCATCAGTCATGATTTAGAGCTTGTTTATGGAAAAGTGTGTATTTCTGTATTTCAACATGATTTGGAGCTTGTTTTTGAAAAGTGTTTATTTCTGTTTTTCAACATGATTTAGAGCTTGTTTTTGGAAAAGTGTTTATTTCTGTATTCCAATGTTGCAAGATGCTGAAAACTGTCCACAGTGTTCCTATCATCCTAATTAAACAGTACTGAAATAAAATGAACTTACAGAGTGCATCAGTCATGATTTAGAGCTTGTTTTTGAAAAGTGCTTATTTCTGTATTTCAACATGATTTGGAGCTTGTTTTTGAAAAGTGTTTATTTCTGTTTTTCAACATGATTTAGAGCTTGTTTTTGGAAAAGTGTTTATTTCTGTATTCCAATGTTGCAACTTGCTGAAAACTGTCCACAGTGTTCCTATCATCCTGATTAAACAGTACTGAAATAAAATTAACTTACAGAGTGCATCAGTCATGATTTAGAGCTTGTTTATGGAAAAGTGTGTATTTCTGTATTTCAACATGATTTGGAGCTTGTTTTTGAAAAGTGCTTATTTCTGTTTTTCAACACGATTTAGAGCTTGTTTTTGGAAAAGTGTTTATTTCTGCATTTCAATGTTGCAACTTGCTGAAAACTGTCCACAGTGTTCCTATCATCCTGATTAAACAGTACTGAAATAAAATGAACTTACAGAGTCCATCAGTCATGATTTAGAGCTTGTTTATGGAAAAGTGTGTATTTCTGTATTTCAACATGATTTGGAGCTTGTTTTTGAAAAGTGCTTATTTCTGTATTTCAACATGATTTGGAGCTTGTTTTTGAAAAGCGTTTATTTCTGTTTTTCAACATGATTTAGAGCTTGTTTTTGGAAAAGTGTTTATTTCTGCATTTCAATGTTGCAACTTGCTGAAAACTGTCCACAGTGTTCCTATCATCCTGATTAAACAGTACTGAAATAAAATGAACTTACAGAGTGCATCAGTCATGATTTAGAGCTTGTTTATGGAAAAGTGTGTATTTCTGTATTTCAACATGATTTGGAGCTTGTTTTTGAAAAGTGCTTATTTCTGTATTTCAACATGATTTGGAGCTTGTTTTTGAAAAGTGTTTATTTCTGTTTTTCAACATGATTTAGAGCTTGTTTTTGGAAAAGTGTTTATTTCTGTATTCCAATGTTGCAACTTGCTGAAAACTGTCCACAGTGCTCCTATCATCCTGATTAAACAGTACTGAAATAAAATTAACTTACAGAGTGCATCAAACATGATTTAGGGCTTGTTTATGGAAAAGTGTTTATTTCTGTATTTCAACATGATTTGGAGCTTGTTTTTGAAAAGTGCTTATTTCTGTATTTCAACATGATTTGGAGCTTGTTTTTGAAAAGTGTTTATTTCTGTTTTTCAACATGATTTAGAGCTTGTTTTTGGAAAAGTGTTTATTTCTGTATTCCAATGTTGCAAGATGCTGAAAACTGTCCACAGTGTTCCTATCATCCTAATTAAACAGTACTGAAATAAAATGAACTTACAGAGTGCATCAGTCATGATTTAGAGCTTGTTTTTGAAAAGTGCTTATTTCTGTATTTCAACATGATTTGGAGCTTGTTTTTGAAAAGTGTTTATTTCTGTTTTTCAACATGATTTAGAGCTTGTTTTTGGAAAAGTGTTTATTTCTGTATTCCAATGTTGCAACTTGCTGAAAACTGTCCACAGTGTTCCTATCATCCTGATTAAACAGTACTGAAATTAAATTAACTTACAGAGTGCATCAGTCATGATTTAGAGCTTGTTTATGGAAAAGTGTGTATTTCTGTATTTCAACATGATTTGGAGCTTGTTTTTGAAAAGTGCTTATTTCTGTTTTTCAACACGATTTAGAGCTTGTTTTTGGAAAAGTGTTTATTTCTGCATTTCAATGTTGCAACTTGCTGAAAACTGTCCACAGTGTTCCTATCATCCTGATTAAACAGTACTGAAATAAAATTAACTTACAGAGTGCATCAGTCATGATTTAGAGCTTGTTTATGGAAAAGTGTGTATTTCTGTATTTCAACATGATTTGGAGCTTGTTTTTGAAAAGTGCTTATTTCTGTTTTTCAACACGATTTAGAGCTTGTTTTTGGAAAAGTGTTTATTTCTGCATTTCAATGTTGCAACTTGCTGAAAACTGTCCACAGTGTTCCTATCATCCTGATTAAACAGTACTGAAATAAAATGAACTTACAGAGTCCATCAGTCATGATTTAGAGCTTGTTTATGGAAAAGTGTGTATTTCTGTATTTCAACATGATTTGGAGCTTGTTTTTGAAAAGTGCTTATTTCTGTATTTCAACATGATTTGGAGCTTGTTTTTGAAAAGCGTTTATTTCTGTTTTTCAACATGATTTAGAGCTTGTTTTTGGAAAAGTGTTTATTTCTGCATTTCAATGTTGCAACTTGCTGAAAACTGTCCACAGTGTTCCTATCATCCTGATTAAACAGTACTGAAATAAAATGAACTTACAGAGTGCATCAGTCATGATTTAGAGCTTGTTTATGGAAAAGTGTGTATTTCTGTATTTCAACATGATTTGGAGCTTGTTTTTGAAAAGTGCTTATTTCTGTATTTCAACATGATTTGGAGCTTGTTTTTGAAAAGTGTTTATTTCTGTTTTTCAACATGATTTAGAGCTTGTTTTTGGAAAAGTGTTTATTTCTGTATTCCAATGTTGCAACTTGCTGAAAACTGTCCACAGTGCTCCTATCATCCTGATTAAACAGTACTGAAATAAAATTAACTTACAGAGTGCATCAAACATGATTTAGGGCTTGTTTATGGAAAAGTGTTTATTTCTGTATTTCAACATGATTTGGAGCTTGTTTTTGAAAAGTGCAAATTTCTGTATTTCAACATGATTTGGAGCTTGTTTTTGAAAAGTGTTTATTTCTGTTTTTTAACATGATTTAGAGCTTGTTTTTGGAAAAGTGTTTATTTCTCTATTCCAATGTTGCAACTTGCTGAAAACTGTCCACAGTGTTCCTATCATCCTGATTAAACAGTACTGAAATAAAATGAACTTACAGAGTGCATCAGTCATGATTTAGAGCTTGTTTATGGAAAAGTGTGTATTTCTGTATTTCAACATGATTTGGAGCTTGTTTTTGAAAAGTGCTTATTTCTGTATTTCAACATGATTTGGAGCTTGTTTTTGAAAAGTGTTTATTTCTGTTTTTCAACATGATTTAGAGCTTGTTTTTGGAAAAGTGTTTATTTCTGTATTCCAATGTTGCAAGATGCTGAAAACTGTCCACAGTGTTCCTATCATCCTAATTAAACAGTACTGAAATAAAATGAACTTACAGAGTGCATCAGTCATGATTTAGAGCTTGTTTTTGAAAAGTGCTTATTTCTGTATTTCAACATGATTTGGAGCTTGTTTTTGAAAAGTGTTTATTTCTGTTTTTCAACATGATTTAGAGCTTGTTTTTGGAAAAGTGTTTATTTCTGTATTCCAATGTTGCAACTTGCTGAAAACTGTCCACAGTGTTCCTATCATCCTGATTAAACAGTACTGAAATAAAATTAACTTACAGAGTGCATCAGTCATGATTTAGAGCTTGTTTATGGAAAAGTGTGTATTTCTGTATTTCAACATGATTTGGAGCTTGTTTTTGAAAAGTGCTTATTTCTGTTTTTCAACACGATTTAGAGCTTGTTTTTGGAAAAGTGTTTATTTCTGCATTTCAATGTTGCAACTTGCTGAAAACTGTCCACAGTGTTCCTATCATCCTGATTAAACAGTACTGAAATAAAATGAACTTACAGAGTCCATCAGTCATGATTTAGAGCTTGTTTATGGAAAAGTGTGTATTTCTGTATTTCAACATGATTTGGAGCTTGTTTTTGAAAAGTGCTTATTTCTGTATTTCAACATGATTTGGAGCTTGTTTTTGAAAAGCGTTTATTTCTGCTTTTCAACATGATTTAGAGCTTGTTTTTGGAAAAGTGTTTATTTCTGCATTTCAATGTTGCAACTTGCTGAAAACTGTCCACAGTGTTCCTATCATCCTGATTAAACAGTACTGAAATAAAATGAACTTACAGAGTGCATCAGTCATGATTTAGAGCTTGTTTATGGAAAAGTGTGTATTTCTGTATTTCAACATGATTTGGAGCTTGTTTTTGAAAAGTGCTTATTTCTGTATTTCAACATGATTTGGAGCTTGTTTTTGAAAAGTGTTTATTTCTGTTTTTCAACATGATTTAGAGCTTGTTTTTGGAAAAGTGTTTATTTCTGTATTCCAATGTTGCAACTTGCTGAAAACTGTCCACAGTGCTCCTATCATCCTGATTAAACAGTACTGAAATAAAATTAACTTACAGAGTGCATCAAACATGATTTAGGGCTTGTTTATGGAAAAGTGTTTATTTCTGTATTTCAACATGATTTGGAGCTTGTTTTTGAAAAGTGCTTATTTCTGTTTTTCAACATGATTTGGAGCTTGTTTTTGAAAAGTGCAAATTTCTGTATTTCAACATGATTTGGAGCTTGTTTTTGAAAAGTGTTTATTTCTGTTTTTTAACATGATTTGGAGCTTGTTTTTGGAAAAGTGTTTATTTCTCTATTCCAATGTTGCAACTTGCTGAAAACTGTCCACAGTGTTCCTATCATCCTGATTAAACAGTACTGAAATAAAATGAACTTACAGAGTGCATCAGTCATGATTTAGAGCTTGTTTATGGAAAAGTGTGTATTTCTGTATTTCAACATGATTTGGAGCTTGTTATTGAAAAGTGCTTATTTCTGTATTTCAACATGATTTGGAGCTTGTTTTTTAAAAGTGTTTATTTCTGTTTTTCAACATGATTTAGAGCTTGTTTTTGGAAAAGTGTTTATTTCTGTATTCCAATGTTGCAAGATGCTGAAAACTGTCCACAGTGTTCCTATCATCCTAATTAAACAGTACTGAAATAAAATGAACTTACAGAGTGCATCAGTCATGATTTAGAGCTTGTTTTTGAAAAGTGCTTATTTCTGTATTTCAACATGATTTGGAGCTTGTTTTTGAAAAGTGTTTATTTCTGTTTTTCAACATGATTTAGAGCTTTTTTTTGGAAAAGTGTTTATTTCTGTATTCCAATGTTGCAACTTGCTGAAAACTGTCCACAGTGTTCCTATCATCCTTATTAAACAGTACTGAAATAAAATTAACTTACAGAGTGCATCAGTCATGATTTAGAGCTTGTTTATGGAAAAGTGTGTATTTCTGTTTTTCAACATGATTTGGAGCTTGTTTTTGAAAAGTGTTTATTTCTGTTTTTCAACATGATTTAGAGCTTGTTTTTGAAAAGTGCTTATTTCTGTATTTCAACATGATTTGGAGCTTGTTTTTGAAAAGCGTTTATTTCTGTTTTTCAACATGATTTAGAGCTTGTTTTTGGAAAAGTGTTTATTTCTGCATTTCAATGTTGCAACTTGCTGAAAACTGTCCACAGTGTTCCTATCATCCTGATTAAACAGTACTGAAATAAAATGAACTTACAGAGTGCATCAGTCATGATTTAGAGCTTGTTTATGGAAAAGTGTGTATTTCTGTATTTCAACATGATTTGGAGCTTGTTTTTGAAAAGTGCTTATTTCTGTATTTCAACATGATTTGGAGCTTGTTTTTGAAAAGTGTTTATTTCTGTTTTTCAACATGATTTAGAGCTTGTTTTTGGAAAAGTGTTTATTTCTGTATTCCAATGTTGCAACTTGCTGAAAACTGTCCACAGTGCTCCTATCATCCTGATTAAACAGTACTGAAATAAAATTAACTTACAGAGTGCATCAAACATGATTTAGGGCTTGTTTATGGAAAAGTGTTTATTTCTGTATTTCAACATGATTTGGAGCTTGTTTTTGAAAAGTGCTTATTTCTGTTTTTCAACATGATTTGGAGCTTGTTTTTGAAAAGTGCAAATTTCTGTATTTCAACATGATTTGGAGCTTGTTTTTGAAAAGTGTTTATTTCTGTTTTTTAACATGATTTAGAGCTTGTTTTTGGAAAAGTGTTTATTTCTCTATTCCAATGTTGCAACTTGCTGAAAACTGTCCACAGTGTTCCTATCATCCTGATTAAACAGTACTGAAATAAAATGAACTTACAGAGTGCATCAGTCATGATTTAGAGCTTGTTTATGGAAAAGTGTGTATTTCTGTATTTCAACATGATTTGGAGCTTGTTATTGAAAAGTGCTTATTTCTGTATTTCAACATGATTTGGAGCTTGTTTTTTAAAAGTGTTTATTTCTGTTTTTCAACATGATTTAGAGCTTGTTTTTGGAAAAGTGTTTATTTCTGTATTCCAATGTTGCAAGATGCTGAAAACTGTCCACAGTGTTCCTATCATCCTAATTAAACAGTACTGAAATAAAATGAACTTACAGAGTGCATCAGTCATGATTTAGAGCTTGTTTTTGAAAAGTGCTTATTTCTGTATTTCAACATGATTTGGAGCTTGTTTTTGAAAAGCGTTTATTTCTGTTTTTCAACATGATTTAGAGCTTGTTTTTGGAAAAGTGTTTATTTCTGCATTTCAATGTTGCAACTTGCTGAAAACTGTCCACAGTGTTCCTATCATCCTGATTAAACAGTACTGAAATAAAATGAACTTACAGAGTGCATCAGTCATGATTTAGAGCTTGTTTATGGAAAAGTGTGTATTTCTGTATTTCAACATGATTTGGAGCTTGTTTTTGAAAAGTGCTTATTTCTGTATTTCAACATGATTTGGAGCTTGTTTTTGAAAAGTGTTTATTTCTGTTTTTCAACATGATTTAGAGCTTGTTTTTGGAAAAGTGTTTATTTCTGTATTCCAATGTTGCAACTTGCTGAAAACTGTCCACAGTGCTCCTATCATCCTGATTAAACAGTACTGAAATAAAATTAACTTACAGAGTGCATCAAACATGATTTAGGGCTTGTTTATGGAAAAGTGTTTATTTCTGTATTTCAACATGATTTGGAGCTTGTTTTTGAAAAGTGCTTATTTCTGTTTTTCAACATGATTTGGAGCTTGTTTTTGAAAAGTGCAAATTTCTGTATTTCAACATGATTTGGAGCTTGTTTTTGAAAAGTGTTTATTTCTGTTTTTTAACATGATTTAGAGCTTGTTTTTGGAAAAGTGTTTATTTCTCTATTCCAATGTTGCAACTTGCTGAAAACTGTCCACAGTGTTCCTATCATCCTGATTAAACAGTACTGAAATAAAATGAACTTACAGAGTGCATCAGTCATGATTTAGAGCTTGTTTATGGAAAAGTGTGTATTTCTGTATTTCAACATGATTTGGAGCTTGTTATTGAAAAGTGCTTATTTCTGTATTTCAACATGATTTGGAGCTTGTTTTTTAAAAGTGTTTATTTCTGTTTTTCAACATGATTTAGAGCTTGTTTTTGGAAAAGTGTTTATTTCTGTATTCCAATGTTGCAAGATGCTGAAAACTGTCCACAGTGTTCCTATCATCCTAATTAAACAGTACTGAAATAAAATGAACTTACAGAGTGCATCAGTCATGATTTAGAGCTTGTTTTTGAAAAGTGCTTATTTCTGTATTTCAACATGATTTGGAGCTTGTTTTTGAAAAGTGTTTATTTCTGTTTTTCAACATGATTTAGAGCTTGTTTTTGGAAAAGTGTTTATTTCTGTATTCCAATGTTGCAACTTGCTGAAAACTGTCCACAGTGTTCCTATCATCCTGATTAAACAGTACTGAAATAAAATTAACTTACAGAGTGCATCAGTCATGATTTAGAGCTTGTTTATGGAAAAGTGTGTATTTCTGTATTTCAACATGATTTGGAGCTTGTTTTTGAAAAGTGCTTATTTCTGTTTTTCAACACGATTTAGAGCTTGTTTTTGGAAAAGTGTTTATTTCTGCATTTCAATGTTGCAACTTGCTGAAAACTGTCCACAGTGTTCCTATCATCCTGATTAAACAGTACTGAAATAAAATTAACTTACAGAGTGCATCAAACATGATTTAGGGCTTGTTTATGGAAAAGTGTTTATTTCTGTATTTCAACATGATTTGGAGCTTGTTTTTGAAAAGTGCTTATTTCTGTTTTTCAACATGATTTGGAGCTTGTTTTTGAAAAGTGCAAATTTCTGTATTTCAACATGATTTGGAGCTTGTTTTTGAAAAGTGTTTATTTCTGTTTTTTAACACGATTTAGAGCTTGTTTTTGGAAAAGTGTTTATTTCTCTATTCCAATGTTGCAACTTGCTGAAAACTGTCCACAGTGTTCCTATCATCCTGATTAAACAGTACTGAAATAAAATGAACTTACAGAGTGCATCAGTCATGATTTAGAGCTTGTTTATGGAAAAGTGTGTATTTCTGTATTTCAACATGATTTGGAGCTTGTTATTGAAAAGTGCTTATTTCTGTATTTCAACATGATTTGGAGCTTGTTTTTTAAAAGTGTTTATTTCTGTTTTTCAACATGATTTAGAGCTTGTTTTTGGAAAAGTGTTTATTTCTGTATTCCAATGTTGCAAGATGCTGAAAACTGTCCACAGTGTTCCTATCATCCTAATTAAACAGTACTGAAATAAAATGAACTTAGAGTGCATCAGTCATGATTTAGAGCTTGTTTTTGAAAAGTGCTTATTTCTGTATTTCAACATGATTTGGAGCTTGTTTTTGAAAAGTGTTTATTTCTGTTTTTCAACATGATTTAGAGCTTGTTTTTGGAAAAGTGTTTATTTCTGTATTCCAATGTTGCAACTTGCTGAAAACTGTCCACAGTGTTCCTATCATCCTGATTAAACAGTACTGAAATAAAATTAACTTACAGAGTGCATCAGTCATGATTTAGAGCTTGTTTATGGAAAAGTGTGTATTTCTGTATTTCAACATGATTTGGAGCTTGTTTTTGAAAAGTGCTTATTTCTGTTTTTCAACACGATTTAGAGCTTGTTTTTGGAAAAGTGTTTATTTCTGCATTTCAATGTTGCAACTTGCTGAAAACTGTCCACAGTGTTCCTATCATCCTGATTAAACAGTACTGAAAAAAATGAACTTACAGAGTGCATCAGTCATGATTTAGAGCTTGTTTATGGAAAAGTGTGTATTTCTGTATTTCAACATGATTTGGAGCTTGTTTTTGAAAAGTGCTTATTTCTGTATTTCAACATGATTTGGAGCTTGTTTTTGAAAAGCGTTTATTTCTGTTTTTCAACATGATTTAGAGCTTGTTTTTGGAAAAGTGTTTATTTCTGCATTTCAATGTTGCAACTTGCTGAAAACTGTCCACAGTGTTCCTATCATCCTGATTAAACAGTACTGAAATAAAATGAACTTACAGAGTGCATCAGTCATGATTTAGAGCTTGTTTATGGAAAAGTGTGTATTTCTGTATTTCAACATGATTTGGAGCTTGTTTTTGAAAAGTGCTTATTTCTGTATTTCAACATGATTTGGAGCTTGTTTTTGAAAAGTGTTTATTTCTGTTTTTCAACATGATTTGGAGCTTGTTTTTGAAAAGTGCAAATTTCTGTATTTCAACATGATTTGGAGCTTGTTTTTGAAAAGTGTTTATTTCTGTTTTTTAACATGATTTAGAGCTTGTTTTTGGAAAAGTGTTTATTTCTCTATTCCAATGTTGCAACTTGCTGAAAACTGTCCACAGTGTTCCTATCATCCTGATTAAACAGTACTGAAATAAAATGAACTTACAGAGTGCATCAGTCATGATTTAGAGCTTGTTTATGGAAAAGTGTGTATTTCTGTATTTCAACATGATTTGGAGCTTGTTTTTGAAAAGTGCTTATTTCTGTATTTCAACATGATTTGGAGCTTGTTTTTGAAAAGTGTTTATTTCTGTTTTTCAACATGATTTAGAGCTTGTTTTTGGAAAAGTGTTTATTTCTGTATTCCAATGTTGCAAGATGCTGAAAACTGTCCACAGTGTTCCTATCATCCTAATTAAACAGTACTGAAATAAAATGAACTTACAGAGTGCATCAGTCATGATTTAGAGCTTGTTTTTGAAAAGTGCTTATTTCTGTATTTCAACATGATTTGGAGCTTGTTTTTGAAAAGTGTTTATTTCTGTTTTTCAACATGATTTAGAGCTTTTTTTTGGAAAAGTGTTTATTTCTGTATTCCAATGTTGCAACTTGCTGAAAACTGTCCACAGTGTTCCTATCATCCTGATTAAACAGTACTGAAATAAAATTAACTTACAGAGTGCATCAGTCATGATTTAGAGCTTGTTTATGGAAAAGTGTGTATTTCTGTTTTTCAACATGATTTGGAGCTTGTTTTTGAAAAGTGATTATTTCTGTTTTTCAACACAATTTAGAGCTTGTTTTTGGAAAAGTGTTTATTTCTGCATTTCAATGTTGCAACTTGCTGAAAACTGTCCACAGTGTTTCTATCATCCTGATTAAACAGTACTGAAATAAAATTAACTTACAGAGTGCATCAGTCATGATTTAGAGCTTGTTTATGGAAAAGTGTGTATTTCTGTATTTCAACATGATTTGGAGCTTGTTTTTGAAAAGTGCTTATTTCTGTATTTCAACATGATTTGGAGCTTGTTTTTGAAAAGTGTTTATTTCTGTTTTTCAACATGATTTAGAGCTTGTTTTTGGAAAAGTGTTTATTTCTGTATTCCAATGTTGCAACTTGCTGAAAACTGTCCACAGTGTTCCTATCATCCTGATTAAACAGTACTGAAATAAAATGAACTTACAAAGTGCATCAGTCATGATTTAGAGCTTGTTTATGGAAAAGTGTGTATTTCTGTATTTCAACATGATTTGGAGCTTGTTTTTGAAAAGTGCTTATTTCTGTTTTTCAACATGATTTGGAGCTTGTTATTGAAAAGTGCTTATTTCTGTATTTCAACATGATTTGGAGCTTGTTTTTTAAAAGTGTTTATTTCTGTTTTTCAACATGATTTAGAGCTTGTTTTTGGAAAAGTGTTTATTTCTGTATTCCAATGTTGCAAGATGCTGAAAACTGTCCACAGTGTTCCTATCATCCTAATTAAACAGTACTGAAATAAAATGAACTTACAGAGTGCATCAGTCATGATTTAGAGCTTGTTTTTGAAAAGTGCTTATTTCTGTATTTCAACATGATTTGGAGCTTGTTTTTGAAAAGTGTTTATTTCTGTTTTTCAACATGATTTAGAGCTTGTTTTTGGAAAAGTGTTTATTTCTGTATTCCAATGTTGCAACTTGCTGAAAACTGTCCACAGTGTTCCTATCATCCTGATTAAACAGTACTGAAATAAAATTAACTT